>NW_022591692.1:0-5611 GCF_004348235.1 Phoca vitulina
CATATGTGGAATATAAGGAATAGCACAGATGATCATAAGGGAAGGGAAGGGAAACAGAATGGGAAGTCATCAGAGAGGGAGAAAGACTATGAGAGACTCTTAACTCTAGGAAACAAACTGAGGCTTGCTGCAGGAGAGGTGGGTGGGGGATGGGATAACTGGGTGATGGGCATTAAGGAGGGCATGTGACGTGATGAGCACCGGGTGTTATACAAAACTGATAAATTACTGAATTCTACATCTAAAACTAATAATGTACTTTATGTTGGCTAAATGATTTTAAATAAAATAAAAAACGAATTACTGCCTATTCCCCCAAATAATCCAAGTTTGTTTGGTTATTCTTGGTTGGGAGAAGAATGGTTGTACGAGAAAAACAGGGTAGTGGGAGGGAACAGAGGTCATTAGAAGTCATCCCATTTAGGAATTTAAGGGAAAAATGGCTTGCTCATTCCAAGGAAGATGGTTGTGCTTCTGAGTGGCTTCACACTTTGCTTTTCTTCTGGGAGCCCATTAGCCTCAGATTTACTGTGGGGAGAAGATGTACTGGCCCCCAGTCAGCAAAGATAAGAGGTTTCCTGGAGAGAAATAAACAAAAAAGACAGGAAGCAATGAAGAGGGCCAGAGAAAGAATAGGAGAAAATGCTGTCCTAGCAGCAGTAAATAAATCATTTGCTAAAAAGGATATTTGGCTAAATTGCCTCCCAGTGTCTATTCCCACTGGACATTTTTGGTTAGCAAATGCAAAGCATCAAGAAAAGAGTTCAGATGCTGGGACTGTGTTTCCTTGAGAATATGGAGGTTGCAAGGGAGAAGCCATGTTGCCAAAGTGCATGGGGGCTCCATTCATAACTACCAACTTCCAAGCTGTATGACTTTGAGCTAGAAATAAATCCAGAGGTTGCCCTTTGTCATCTGTAATACAGAGATGATGTGGGGTGAAATCACATGACGCCTGGCTCATTGTGCTAGTTCCCTTAACCATTTCTTCTCATAACATATAAAAGGAACAAAACACAACAAGTTCCTTTTTCAGCATGGTCTACCATATTTTCATAAAAGACTTACTAATGATTAGGGCTAATTAGGAGGTTTAAAAAGGGCAGCTGAAACCCTGAAGCTCGGGACTTGGAGCCTGGGTTTCCAAGGCCAATGTTTGAGTCTTGCCTCCTGAATGTTATTAACCTGTGTCAGCTTGCTCAGATTGCCTGGCTCTCTAAATATCAATTTCCTAATCTATAAACTGAGGAAAAGGACAGCCATTTAAAAAGATTGTTGTGACTTTTAAATGATGGATATAAATTTGTTTTATAAGCTATAAAGCCCTGTACCAAAAAGTAGTGTGTGAGTATTCTGTGTTGTTTGATGTGATGGTCGCTCAGGCACAGTCATAAGAGAAGGCACAAGAGAGTCTCAGGAAAACAAAGTTTATTGCACGCAAAGGTCCTAGAAATAGGAGAAACAGCACATCACATGGGGCCACATAGGGAAGAACCAGTGTATTCAGGAGGCAGAGGATCAGGAGTGAGGGACAAGACTAGGCACGGACTTTATTGCCGTTTTCACAGGAAAGGCAAGCTAGGGCAGGGTAAACATTTTAGGATTAGCTAGTTTGAATACTTTCAGAGCGTTATAATCTGAATGGGGCAGGGAGTCCCTAGTTACCTGGTACCAGAAGAGAAATACTGTTTTCTGGGGTGTACAGACCCAGACAGAGAAGATATGGCTTTAGATTGGTTAGTTTGCATATCAAAACCATGCTCCTAGATGAGCCCTTTGCTCTAAGAATTGGCTAGTCCCTGGAGGGGTAGGCTCTTCCCAGGCAGAAAAGTTTTTAAGATGTGAAAACATCATAAAATACAGAGAAAAAAAAGTGTGTGTGTGTGTGCATGCACACACATATGTCTGGGGCACCATAGAGTTTACAGAGGACATTGGCAATGCTTGCAATACCTCTGTGATTCAGGTATAAAATGATGGTGCCCATTTTATAGATGAGGATCAGATTAAATATGACTACTAATTATGGAGAAAGAATGGAAATTGCAGATGGTCCAAATCGATCTACCTGGATAGTGTCAATCAAAGTCACTAAGCTAAATGTTAGGACTGAAAATGCTTGATTTGGTGGACCTGAAACCAAAGGAAAGGAGAATTTTCCAAGTAAAACCATTCATACTTCCAAACATTGTTATTCCGTGTTCTTCCCTACTCACTCACTCTCCCTCCCAAAGACAAAAGATGAAGTTAAGACTTATGTCCTTCATACCTGAACGACATCCCTGTAGATCTCAGTTTTATCCTCAATGCCTGGTCCACAGCTGGTCCATACAATACATTCAGTAAGTATTGGCTGAATGAATGAAGCATTGGCTGAACATTGAAATAACTCACCCATAGTCTGGTTCCAGCCACCAATCTGTCAATTCTAGGATCTTGGACTAGACACTAGAGGAAACAGACAAAATACTCGTTTGTTTTTCTAAGGGTGCTAACAAATGTTGGCATCTGGGGATTCAGACAAAACATAGATAAATCTTTTGTCCTGTTCAAACTCTGACTCTATGACTCCATTTCTTTTCTTTTTTGACATTCAGGTTTTAGAAAAGTTCATTGCTTACAAAGCAAAGAGCACAGAGAACTTAAATAAAATCTCTAGTTCCTTCAACTTACTATTGTATCTCCTCTGCTTGAGATGATGTCTTTCTTTTTTCTCTTCTCCTCTCTTCTTTCTTACACCTTCCTTCTCTCACATTTGCCTTTCCTTCTCCTTGTCCTCACTTTGACACTGATTCTTATTGCAAAATGGAAATAATTGAGATTTTGTCTATTAAGAATATTAAGACTTCATGAGGATTAAATTAGGTAATATGTGTAATGAGTTTATCACAATTGCCACATATTAAGAGCTCAAGAAGTGGTTTGTCATTATCTCCGTTACATTTAACACAACAACCTTAGTAGGTAAAGAAGTGACTCACCCAAGGCCAATTACTAAAATTGAGATCTGTGTATAGGTCTTCTGATTACAGAGTCTATAATGACCCATCTTCCCAGCCTGGAAGAGAAGACAGAGAGGTGCATGGGACTGAGCTTGCCCTCTGAGACAGGTAGAAAAGTTGCTGGAAGGAACCAACCGAACCATGTAAGGTACAGCCCGTTGTCATGGGGAAGGCCCAGTACAACTACTACTTACAATAGAAGTGGACAATGGACCACAGAGAGCCAGGCTGTAGGAAGTATCAGTACTAGGTTACACTCAAGTCAGAGGGATGTCCACAGGCTAGAACATTCAGAGATACAAGTCTGCAAGAAAGGAGAGGCAACAGCAAGTCTGGACTGCATTCACTGCCAAGAATTGGAGCCAAAAACTTGGGGAAAGAGAACAAAGCCGAATGAAGTTCTATCATATAGACAGGCTCCCCAAGGGTGAGGATCAGGAGGAAGTGTGAACTATTAATAAAAGATATATTTTATTGACCTTCTGGTTTTTTTCAGGCGCCTTATATTGTGGTTTAATTTATTTCTGGCATCATCTCTTTACAGTAGGTGTAATTATTTCTGATAGCCAAAGATACTTAGACTCGAAGAAGGTAAATAATTTCTCTTAAATTGTCAATGAGTATATGAGAGCTAGAAATTCCAGATGGCTTCCCAGAGTAATTCCACCAAACATTTAAAGTAGAACTAATAACTATTCTTCTGAAGCTGCTTCAAAAAATAGAAATGGAAGGAAAACTTCCAAACTCGTTCTATGAGGCCAGCATTACCTTGATCCCAAAACCAAACAAAGACCCCATCAAAAAGGATAATTACAGACCAATATCCCTGATGAACATGGATGCCAAAATTCTCACCAAGATACTAGCCAATAGGATCCAACAGTACATTAAAAGGATTATTCACCACGACCAAATGGGATTTATTCCTGGGCTTCAAAGTGGTGCAACATTTGCAAATCAATAAAAGTGATACATAACATTAATAAAAGAAAGGACAAGAACCATATGATCCTCTCAATTGATGCAGAAAAAGCATTTCACAAAATACAGCATCCTTTCTTTATTAAAACTCTGCACAGTGTAGGGATAGAGGTAACATACCTCAATATCATAAAAGCCATCTACGAAAAGCCCACAGCGGATATCATCCTCAGTGGGGAAAAACTGAGAGCTTTTCCCCTAAGGTCAGGAACACGACCACTATTGTTCAACATAGTACTAGAAATCCTAGTCTCAGCAATCAGACAACAAAAAGAAATAAAAGGCATTCAAATTGGCAAAGAAGTCAAACTCTCACTCTTCGTAGATGACATGATTCTTTATGTGGAAAACCCGAAAGACTCTACCCCAAAATTGCTAGAACTCATATAGGAATTCAGCAAAGTGGCAGGATATAAAATCAATGCACAGAAATCAGTTGCATTTTTATACACTAACAATGAAACAGAAGAAAAAGGAATTAAGGAATCGATCCCATTTACAATTGCACCAAAAACCATGAGAGAACTAGGAACAAACCTAACCAAAGAGGTAAAGCATCTGTACTCCAATAACTCAAAACATTTATGAAAGAAATTGAGGACGACACAAAGAAATGGAAAAACATGCCATGCTCATGGATTGGAAGAATAAATATTGTTAAAACGTCTATGCTACCCAGAGTAATCTACACATTCAATGCAATCCCTATCAAAATACTATCAACATTTTTCACAGAGCTGGAACAAATAATCCTAAATTTTGTATGGAACCAGAAAAGACCCCGAATAGCCAGAGGAATGTTGAAAAAGAAAACCAAAGCTGGTGGCATCACAATGCCAGACTTCAAGCTATATTATAAAGCTATAATCATCAAGACAGTATGGTACTGGCACAAAAACAGACATAGATCAATGGAAGACAATAGAGAAACCAGAAGTGGATCCTCAAATCTATGGTCAAATAATCTTCAACAAAGCAGGAAAGAATATCCTATGGAAAAAGAACAGTCTCTTCAATAAATGGTGCTGGGAAAATTAGACAGCCCCATGTAGAAGAATGAATCTGGATCATTTTGTTACACCATACACAAAGATAAATTCAAAATGGATGAAAGACCTAAATGGGAGACAGGAATCCATCAAAATCCTAGAGGAAAACATAGGCAGCAACCTCTTTGACCTCAGCTGCAGCAACTTCTTGTTAGACATGTCTCCAAAGGGAAAGGAAACAAGGGCAAAAATGAACTACTGCATGGAGGACTGGGTGTTATATAAAAACAATGAATCATGGATCACTACATCAGAAACTAATGATGTATTGTATGGTGACTAACATAACATAATAAAATAAAATAAAATTTTAAAAAAATGAACTATTAGGACTTCATCAAGATAAAAAGCTTCTGCACAGCAAAGGAAACAGTCAACAAAACAAAAAGGCAACCTACAGAATGGAAGAAGATATTTGCAAATGACATATCAAATAAAGGGCTAGTATCCAAGATCTATAAAGAACTTATCAAACTCAACACCGAAAAAACAAATAATCCAGTCGAGAAGTGGGCAGAAGACATGAATAGACATTTCTCCAAAGAAGACCTACAAATGTCCAACAGACACATGAAAAAA
>NW_022591693.1:0-5602 GCF_004348235.1 Phoca vitulina
TTGATTTTCTGTAATAACATGGCTATTAAAAACAGAGACAGGCACCACCGTCTTGGTCCTTCTCCCTGCCATAGGTCATGGTGGGCCCTCACTTGCCTTCATCTAATCTGCTGTTCATTAGTTCCTATCCTTATTGTGGTTTTCCAAGAAGCAAACCAACATGACATACATGGGTTTAAGCTGTGTATGTATACACCACTGGGCAATCTTGGGAGAGAAATAAAACCAATCAGGGAAACAAGAATTTGGTAGGATTAGAAGGCTCTTTTGAGGAGGGGGCTGGTTGTGCTTTTCTATCAGAACCCACACATCAGCTCTTTGTGAAACCAAATGCTATTTGCTACTCTACCTTCCTTGTGAATTTCAATAATTTGATTTGAGCTCTAAGAGATATCTGCAGGAATGAGATTGTACAGAAAGATGAGGGGGGAGACACCAAGAAAGAACCAGCAGTGTAAAACTCATAAGTAGTGTGCATGCATGAGGGAAGGGCAGTGAATTTCTCTGCTAACTCACAGAATGGCAACACTCTGAGCTCTATTAACTACTTGTCTGACTCATTAGTGAGGATTTGACTGGATGGTTTTTAATAATATTGCTTCTGTGATTTGTTACTCAGTACCAGAACAATGCAAAGATTTTGCTATTAATGATTAAGCACATGCCATAACTTTTCTGGCCAAAACAGTGATTAAAGTATTCAAAATATTCTCCAATGACAGGAGTTTAAAGTCTTATTTCCTGCTTATTGGATTTTTTTACTTAGATGCTTGTATTTCCTTCAAACTCCATTTTGTATAGGGCTGGGAGAACACTCTGTGCATGTGTGACTGGCAGGTGGGGACACTCCCTGGATGCTGGTGGCCCAGAGTGGTGGATCATGAAGTGAGTTTCAGGCAAAAGGGGAAGAGGAGCCCAGGTTTTACCCATTCATTCAAGTGTCCTTTCGCCTGACAACCCCTCATGCAGGGAACTCTGTGTGTAGGGCTGGGCCACATAATAGGGGCAGTGTAGGCCGAACATGCAGGAGGAGGTGAAAATAAACAAGAAGATGTGTGTGTCTTAGGAGGAGGGATATTTTTTTGAGGGATTAAAACATGGCGTGAGTACACAGCAAGCCACAAATTACTGAGGATGAAGGCCATGCTGTTCAACACACCAAAGGATTCTGGTGATTGCGTGAAGGTATGACATACCAAGGGGATTTCTGGCATGTCTTCAGCAATCCCCACATTGTTCCTGACCTTTCCGTGTGAGTTTCCATGTATGTGGATGAAAGGCAAGTAGAGACACTGTGTCCATTTGATGTACACATTGAGGTAAAATCTCTTTCAAATACTAGATTGACTGCCAGACCTTCAAAATCATATCAGCTCCATTCCTTCCTTGTTTATAAGCTCATGACATTCTCAACTATCTAGACTGCTGTCCTTAGGCTGGCTTCAAACATTCCACTGAGGGAAAACATGTATGCTATTGTTGGACTGATGATCTATCAAGGCATTTTTCCTCATGTCTTACCAAATTATTTCTGCCTGCAAAAAAGACCATTTCTTTCTTTCTTTCTTCTTTTTTCTTTCTTTCTTTCTTTTTTCTTTTTTCTTTTTCTTTTTCTTTCTTTCTTTTTTTCTTTCTTTCTTTCTTTTCTCTTTCTTTCTTTCTTCTTTCTTTCTTCTTCTTTTTTTCTTCTTTTTCTCTTTCTTTCTTTCTTTTTTTTTAATTTCTTTGGGTATGAGTAAAATTAGATTGGCATTTGGATTAAATAAACTCCCCATTTTTGTTGTTCTTTTAGGACTCAGTGCAATTAAATCAAACTTTAGTTTTCATTTCTCTAGGTCAGATTAGTGATTTCTTTAGCAATGTGTGATGTGGTTGTAAAGTCTTTGCTAGTACTGAGGCTCATGCTTGGTTAATCTCTAGGCCATCCAGAGCCGAGCTTCTCACACATGCCTACACACCACCACAGGATCTAAGGAAAGGAGGGTTCCTACTCAGCAGGGCTCATGGGGCCCAAGACTCTGTCTTCTAGCCAGCTCCCCATGAGCTGTTGCCTCTCTATAGGCAGTGGACTGCAGATGCTCTGTAGCCAAATGGGTACTCAGTATGTCCAGATTTACCTTTCAGAGAGAAGGGAGCTCCTTGAGATGAGCATATACTTGCTCCTGTGCTGAAGCATGGGCCCGATACAGGGGTGCTCCATCCTGAGGTCAAGGTGCTCACTCTGTGCCCTCCCATCCCTCTGCTCACCTCCACCACCCCGTGTCATTCCTGCTATGACCAGGGGAAAGGGTGACCCTAAAGCAGATAGTCCGTTCCTAAGAGCTCTTTGTCATCCTACCCGCCCCCTGTTTATCAAGCTGGGCCATGCGCCATGAGCATGGGATGCATGGGGACACCACTGTGAGCAAGGCAGTCCCTTCCTGCTCCCTGCAGAGCCTGAAATCTGGTTTGTTTATTATTCCTGGAGCCTGTGCTTAGCTATTTCCCCCTCATGTCCATCAGAAGTGGCTTTTCCTAGAGAAGGTAAAACACATCTCTGTTTTCCTATACCACACACCTGGCAATCCCCAGATAAGGCTAAGGCTCATGCTGTTCTTTCCTTTTCTTTTCATTTACTTTTTCCCCCCTTGCCTCCCCCCCCTTTCTTCTCTTTACTTTGCCTATCTCCCTCCCTCTTCTCCTTGTGTGCATCTAGCTTGGCATTACACATGGAAGGGCAGATGTCAGTGCTTCTATGTGGACTCTTACAGTGATGACTGTTGTAGTCCCGTATTGGCACTCTTTTGTTACCTGCTTCTATTTTTCAAGGTTATGGGTTTATTCTAAGTAGAAGGATTTACAGAACCCACTTGCATAACCATGTAGAGTTTGTGCGGCCTAACTCAGGTTTTCCTTCCCCATCCTCTCAGCACTGGGCACTAGCCAGCCAGCTCACTCCCATACCCACTACCATTGTAAATGGGAGGAGTGCTGCTTTTGCAAATGGGCCTGCATCCTATGAAAGTAAACCATTCCATTCTTAGTAGAGAATTTTTGCAGGAAAGGTATTTTTGCCACATAGACTGAGGACTTTTTTTTTTTTTTTTTATTATGTTAGTCACCATACAGTATATCCTTAGTTTTTGATGTAGTGTTCCATGATTCATTATTTGCATATAACACCCAGTGCTCATTGCAACATGTGTCCTCCTTAATACCCATCACCGGGCTAACCCATCCCTCCCAGCCCCCTCCCCTCTGAAACCCTCAGATTGTTTCCCAGAGTCCATAGTTTCTCATGGTTCATCTCCCCCTCTGATTTCCCTCTCTTCAGTTTTCCCTTCCTTCCCCTAATGTCCTCCATGCTATTCCTTATGTTCCACATATGAGTGAAACCATATGCTAATTGTCTGTCTCTGCTTGACTTATTTCACTTAGCAGAATCCCCTCCAGTTCCATCCATGTCAATGCAAATGATGGGTATTCATCCTTTCTGATGGCTGAGTAATATTCCATTGTATATATAAACCACATTTTCTTTATCCGTTTTGAAGGGCATCTTGGCTCCTTCCACAGTTTGCCTATTGTGGACTTTGCTGCTATGAACATTGGGGTGACTCTTAATTACCTCTTCATGGCTGCTGAATTGCACCTGCCTTTGCTCCTTCCAAGCATGCCCACTTAGGACACGGACCCCTGGAGGAATTCCACTCCTGCTCAGGAATTGCAGCAGGCCGGCAGCCAGTGGTACTTACTGAGTGCTGTCTGAATGTTGTAAGCAGTAATCAAGGGAGCAACTAATATTATAGCTATTCTTGAAAACATGACACTGAATAATAAGACTGGTCCCAGATTCCTGAAATGCAGCCAAAACACACCATCTTTACATAATAAGTCATCTACAGCTAATAATTGTTAAGAGCTAACATTTATTCAACATCTATTATGTGCCAGGCACCATTCTAAGAGCTTTTAATCTATTCATGTACTTAATTATGTGCCAGGCACCATTCTAAGAGCTCTTAATCTATTCATGTACTTAAACCTTCACAACACTATGTGGTAGATGTTTTGCTGACCCCCAAATGCAGTTGTGTAAAGTAAGGCACAGAGTGGTCAAGGCATCTGTCCTGGGTCATATGAACAGATGGTGAGCGCAGTGCTCAGTTCTGCCTGGGTATAGAGCCCACCCCTAACCCTGGCTGTGGGACCTCTCCAGGTATATGCAAAGGCTGCTTGGGGTAAGGGTGGGGGTGGCAGGATGGCGGATGGTGGTGCTGTGTGTGCATGGGCTCTAAAGGAGGGCACCCCATTTCCTGCCGTGGTACTCAGTAGCTGTACCAGAAGGTATGTTTGCTCAATCCTGGGGGTGCTGCTCTGAGTGTTCGGGTTGGACAAAGCACAAGTCCCAGGGCCCCTCCAGCTCAGACAGGAGTGGGGCCTTGTTGAAGATGGGTGCTGTGCTGCCCCTATTCCCCTGGGGCTGGGAGACAAAGGAGTTCCACCACCTCTGATTCTTCAAGCTCAAGGACCAAAGAGACTCAATTCAACTCCCCCCGCCCCCCGCATCCTGGGGTCCAGTCTTAAATTGTTCTATATTCTGATTTTGTACTTTAACTATTCACACCCCCACAACTCCCAAAGCAGGGCTCTCCCCTTTCAGCATTTGAAAAGATTTGATATTCCTGCATTCTTCCCCTGGAAGCAACAGGTCCTGACAGGGCATGTGGTTGGAGCAACCGCCTGCATGCCCCAGGTGGACCGAGGCAGGCCAAGAATGAAAGGGGGAGGTGTGGGGCGGCCAGAGTGTAGTCACCTGAGAAAGGAGGAATTCAACCCAGAGTAATCCCTCACCCTCTTCCATGGGTGCACCTCTCCCCACCCACCCAGATGCTGTCTGCCTTTCCTGAGCTCTACAGGCTAGGATGTGGGAGGAATGTGCAGAACTTCCCTAGCACGTGGCTTCTCAGGACACCTGCCAGCGTCTCCTTGTCCTGGCGGCCTTCTCTGTCCCCCTCCAGCGGTCTCTCCACATTCCTCCCCCTCTCTTCCCTCTGGCCCTTCTCCAGATGCAGGGTGCTGGGCTGTGCCATGGCTTGCATGGTGCTTTGGGTTACTGTTTTGAGGGGACCAGATTTTTCCTTACTGTTTTCTCTAATTTTTGTTCTGGAGGCCTCTTCATATCCCAGCACTACCTTTTCTGGATCACTACATCTTTTCCCTGCTCTATGACGCCCAGTCATAGAGCAATTCCTCACCCTACCATCCATTCCTCCTCACTTCTTTGG
Source organism: Phoca vitulina (assembly GCF_004348235.1). Taxonomy (NCBI): domain Eukaryota; kingdom Metazoa; phylum Chordata; class Mammalia; order Carnivora; family Phocidae; genus Phoca; species Phoca vitulina. The sequence goes on from NW_022591693.1 coordinate 5,268, forward strand.
TCACAGGCATTGCTATAGCAACTACTATACACTTGAGTTAAGTTCCTAAAAATATTAAATGCTCTCATATTTAACACATTCCCCGCCCCATCTCTAATAGAACTTTCTGACCCAGGTGGGAGTTTCACCTTGACCAAGTACTGGCAGTTTACAAAAGACACATGGCTCCATTTCTTTCTCCTGTTTCCAACTGTACATGGCAGTTGCTTATTTCAAAACTGTCTCTGATTACAGGTCATGAGAGTGGCTGAGAGGTCCTTGAACAAAGGACACTGAGTCCCAACAGTAGGATGACACTGTGTGGGTTCCTGGGGTGTGCAGAGAGAATCCAGGTG
>NW_022591694.1:0-5600 GCF_004348235.1 Phoca vitulina
TTGATTTTCTGTAATAACATGGCTATTAAAAACAGAGACAGGCACCACCGTCTTGGTCCTTCTCCCTGCCATAGGTCATGGTGGGCCCTCACTTGCCTTCATCTAATCTGCTGTTCATTAGTTCCTATCCTTATTGTGGTTTTCCAAGAAGCAAACCAACATGACATACATGGGTTTAAGCTGTGTATGTATACACCACTGGGCAATCTTGGGAGAGAAATAAAACCAATCAGGGAAACAAGAATTTGGTAGGATTAGAAGGCTCTTTTGAGGAGGGGGCTGGTTGTGCTTTTCTATCAGAACCCACACATCAGCTCTTTGTGAAACCAAATGCTATTTGCTACTCTACCTTCCTTGTGAATTTCAATAATTTGATTTGAGCTCTAAGAGATATCTGCAGGAATGAGATTGTACAGAAAGATGAGGGGGGAGACACCAAGAAAGAACCAGCAGTGTAAAACTCATAAGTAGTGTGCATGCATGAGGGAAGGGCAGTGAATTTCTCTGCTAACTCACAGAATGGCAACACTCTGAGCTCTATTAACTACTTGTCTGACTCATTAGTGAGGATTTGACTGGATGGTTTTTAATAATATTGCTTCTGTGATTTGTTACTCAGTACCAGAACAATGCAAAGATTTTGCTATTAATGATTAAGCACATGCCATAACTTTTCTGGCCAAAACAGTGATTAAAGTATTCAAAATATTCTCCAATGACAGGAGTTTAAAGTCTTATTTCCTGCTTATTGGATTTTTTTACTTAGATGCTTGTATTTCCTTCAAACTCCATTTTGTATAGGGCTGGGAGAACACTCTGTGCATGTGTGACTGGCAGGTGGGGACACTCCCTGGATGCTGGTGGCCCAGAGTGGTGGATCATGAAGTGAGTTTCAGGCAAAAGGGGAAGAGGAGCCCAGGTTTTACCCATTCATTCAAGTGTCCTTTCGCCTGACAACCCCTCATGCAGGGAACTCTGTGTGTAGGGCTGGGCCACATAATAGGGGCAGTGTAGGCCGAACATGCAGGAGGAGGTGAAAATAAACAAGAAGATGTGTGTGTCTTAGGAGGAGGGATATTTTTTTGAGGGATTAAAACATGGCGTGAGTACACAGCAAGCCACAAATTACTGAGGATGAAGGCCATGCTGTTCAACACACCAAAGGATTCTGGTGATTGCGTGAAGGTATGACATACCAAGGGGATTTCTGGCATGTCTTCAGCAATCCCCACATTGTTCCTGACCTTTCCGTGTGAGTTTCCATGTATGTGGATGAAAGGCAAGTAGAGACACTGTGTCCATTTGATGTACACATTGAGGTAAAATCTCTTTCAAATACTAGATTGACTGCCAGACCTTCAAAATCATATCAGCTCCATTCCTTCCTTGTTTATAAGCTCATGACATTCTCAACTATCTAGACTGCTGTCCTTAGGCTGGCTTCAAACATTCCACTGAGGGAAAACATGTATGCTATTGTTGGACTGATGATCTATCAAGGCATTTTTCCTCATGTCTTACCAAATTATTTCTGCCTGCAAAAAAGACCATTTCTTTCTTTCTTTCTTCTTTTTTCTTTCTTTCTTTCTTTTTTCTTTTTTCTTTTTCTTTTTCTTTCTTTCTTTTTTTCTTTCTTTCTTTCTTTTCTCTTTCTTTCTTTCTTCTTTCTTTCTTCTTCTTTTTTTCTTCTTTTTCTCTTTCTTTCTTTCTTTTTTTTTAATTTCTTTGGGTATGAGTAAAATTAGATTGGCATTTGGATTAAATAAACTCCCCATTTTTGTTGTTCTTTTAGGACTCAGTGCAATTAAATCAAACTTTAGTTTTCATTTCTCTAGGTCAGATTAGTGATTTCTTTAGCAATGTGTGATGTGGTTGTAAAGTCTTTGCTAGTACTGAGGCTCATGCTTGGTTAATCTCTAGGCCATCCAGAGCCGAGCTTCTCACACATGCCTACACACCACCACAGGATCTAAGGAAAGGAGGGTTCCTACTCAGCAGGGCTCATGGGGCCCAAGACTCTGTCTTCTAGCCAGCTCCCCATGAGCTGTTGCCTCTCTATAGGCAGTGGACTGCAGATGCTCTGTAGCCAAATGGGTACTCAGTATGTCCAGATTTACCTTTCAGAGAGAAGGGAGCTCCTTGAGATGAGCATATACTTGCTCCTGTGCTGAAGCATGGGCCCGATACAGGGGTGCTCCATCCTGAGGTCAAGGTGCTCACTCTGTGCCCTCCCATCCCTCTGCTCACCTCCACCACCCCGTGTCATTCCTGCTATGACCAGGGGAAAGGGTGACCCTAAAGCAGATAGTCCGTTCCTAAGAGCTCTTTGTCATCCTACCCGCCCCCTGTTTATCAAGCTGGGCCATGCGCCATGAGCATGGGATGCATGGGGACACCACTGTGAGCAAGGCAGTCCCTTCCTGCTCCCTGCAGAGCCTGAAATCTGGTTTGTTTATTATTCCTGGAGCCTGTGCTTAGCTATTTCCCCCTCATGTCCATCAGAAGTGGCTTTTCCTAGAGAAGGTAAAACACATCTCTGTTTTCCTATACCACACACCTGGCAATCCCCAGATAAGGCTAAGGCTCATGCTGTTCTTTCCTTTTCTTTTCATTTACTTTTTCCCCCCTTGCCTCCCCCCCTTTCTTCTCTTTACTTTGCCTATCTCCCTCCCTCTTCTCCTTGTGTGCATCTAGCTTGGCATTACACATGGAAGGGCAGATGTCAGTGCTTCTATGTGGACTCTTACAGTGATGACTGTTGTAGTCCCGTATTGGCACTCTTTTGTTACCTGCTTCTATTTTTCAAGGTTATGGGTTTATTCTAAGTAGAAGGATTTACAGAACCCACTTGCATAACCATGTAGAGTTTGTGCGGCCTAACTCAGGTTTTCCTTCCCCATCCTCTCAGCACTGGGCACTAGCCAGCCAGCTCACTCCCATACCCACTACCATTGTAAATGGGAGGAGTGCTGCTTTTGCAAATGGGCCTGCATCCTATGAAAGTAAACCATTCCATTCTTAGTAGAGAATTTTTGCAGGAAAGGTATTTTTGCCACATAGACTGAGGACTTTTTTTTTTTTTTTTATTATGTTAGTCACCATACAGTATATCCTTAGTTTTTGATGTAGTGTTCCATGATTCATTATTTGCATATAACACCCAGTGCTCATTGCAACATGTGTCCTCCTTAATACCCATCACCGGGCTAACCCATCCCTCCCAGCCCCCTCCCCTCTGAAACCCTCAGATTGTTTCCCAGAGTCCATAGTTTCTCATGGTTCATCTCCCCCTCTGATTTCCCTCTCTTCAGTTTTCCCTTCCTTCCCCTAATGTCCTCCATGCTATTCCTTATGTTCCACATATGAGTGAAACCATATGCTAATTGTCTGTCTCTGCTTGACTTATTTCACTTAGCAGAATCCCCTCCAGTTCCATCCATGTCAATGCAAATGATGGGTATTCATCCTTTCTGATGGCTGAGTAATATTCCATTGTATATATAAACCACATTTTCTTTATCCGTTTTGAAGGGCATCTTGGCTCCTTCCACAGTTTGCCTATTGTGGACTTTGCTGCTATGAACATTGGGGTGACTCTTAATTACCTCTTCATGGCTGCTGAATTGCACCTGCCTTTGCTCCTTCCAAGCATGCCCACTTAGGACACGGACCCCTGGAGGAATTCCACTCCTGCTCAGGAATTGCAGCAGGCCGGCAGCCAGTGGTACTTACTGAGTGCTGTCTGAATGTTGTAAGCAGTAATCAAGGGAGCAACTAATATTATAGCTATTCTTGAAAACATGACACTGAATAATAAGACTGGTCCCAGATTCCTGAAATGCAGCCAAAACACACCATCTTTACATAATAAGTCATCTACAGCTAATAATTGTTAAGAGCTAACATTTATTCAACATCTATTATGTGCCAGGCACCATTCTAAGAGCTTTTAATCTATTCATGTACTTAATTATGTGCCAGGCACCATTCTAAGAGCTCTTAATCTATTCATGTACTTAAACCTTCACAACACTATGTGGTAGATGTTTTGCTGACCCCCAAATGCAGTTGTGTAAAGTAAGGCACAGAGTGGTCAAGGCATCTGTCCTGGGTCATATGAACAGACGGTGAGCGCAGTGCTCAGTTCTGCCTGGGTATAGAGCCCACCCCTAACCCTGGCTGTGGGACCTCTCCAGGTATATGCAAAGGCTGCTTGGGGTAAGGGTGGGGGTGGCAGGATGGCGGATGGTGGTGCTGTGTGTGCATGGGCTCTAAAGGAGGGCACCCCATTTCCTGCCGTGGTACTCAGTAGCTGTACCAGAAGGTATGTTTGCTCAATCCTGGGGGTGCTGCTCTGAGTGTTCGGGTTGGACAAAGCACAAGTCCCAGGGCCCCTCCAGCTCAGACAGGAGCGGGGCCTTGTTGAAGATGGGTGCTGTGCTGCCCCTATTCCCCTGGGGCTGGGAGACAAAGGAGTTCCACCACCTCTGATTCTTCAAGCTCAAGGACCAAAGAGACTCAATTCAACTCCCCCCGCCCCCCGCATCCTGGGGTCCAGTCTTAAATTGTTCTATATTCTGATTTTGTACTTTAACTATTCACACCCCCACAACTCCCAAAGCAGGGCTCTCCCCTTTCAGCATTTGAAAAGATTTGATATTCCTGCATTCTTCCCCTGGAAGCAACAGGTCCTGACAGGGCATGTGGTTGGAGCAACCGCCTGCATGCCCCAGGTGGACCGAGGCAGGCCAAGAATGAAAGGGGGAGGTGTGGGGCGGCCAGAGTGTAGTCACCTGAGAAAGGAGGAATTCAACCCAGAGTAATCCCTCACCCTCTTCCATGGGTGCACCTCTCCCCACCCACCCAGATGCTGTCTGCCTTTCCTGAGCTCTACAGGCTAGGATGTGGGAGGAATGTGCAGAACTTCCCTAGCACGTGGCTTCTCAGGACACCTGCCAGCGTCTCCTTGTCCTGGCGGCCTTCTCTGTCCCCCTCCAGCGGTCTCTCCACATTCCTCCCCCTCTCTTCCCTCTGGCCCTTCTCCAGATGCAGGGTGCTGGGCTGTGCCATGGCTTGCATGGTGCTTTGGGTTACTGTTTTGAGGGGACCAGATTTTTCCTTACTGTTTTCTCTAATTTTTGTTCTGGAGGCCTCTTCATATCCCAGCACTACCTTTTCTGGATCACTACATCTTTTCCCTGCTCTATGACGCCCAGTCATAGAGCAATTCCTCACCCTACCATCCATTCCTCCTCACTTCTTTGGTCACAGGCATTGCTATAGCAACTACTATACACTTGAGTTAAGTTCCTAAAAATATTAAATGCTCTCATATTTAACACATTCCCCGCCCCATCTCTAATAGAACTTTCTGACCCAGGTGGGAGTTTCACCTTGACCAAGTACTGGCAGTTTACAAAAGACACATGGCTCCATTTCTTTCTCCTGTTTCCAACTGTACATGGCAGTTGCTTATTTCAAAACTGTCTCTGATTACAGGTCATGAGAGTGGCTGAGAGGTCCTTGAACAAGGGACACTGAGTCCCAACAGTAGGATGACACTGTGTGGGTTCCTGGGGTGTGCAGAGAGAATCCAGGTG
>NW_022591695.1:0-5598 GCF_004348235.1 Phoca vitulina
TGTCCATCACCCAGTCACCCCATCCCTCCCACCCCACCCCCCACTCCCCACTCCAGCAACCCTCAGTTTGTTTCCTGAGATTAAGAATTCCTCATATCAGTGAGGTCATATGATACAGGTCTTTCTGTTTGACTTATTTCGCTCAGCATAATACCCTCCAGTTCCATCCACGTCGTTGCAAATGGCTAGATCTCATTCCTTTTGATGGCTGCATAATATTCCATTGTATATATATACCACTTCTTCTTTATCCATTCATCTGTTGATGGACATCTTGGCTCTTTCCACAGTTTGGCTATTATGGACATTGCTGCTATAAACATCGGGGTGCACGTACCCTTTCGGGTCCCTACTTTTGTATCTTTGGGGTAAATACCCAGGAGTGCAATTGCTGGATCCTATGGTAGCTCTATTTTCAACTTTTTGAGGAACCTCCATACTGTTTTCCAGAGTGGCTGCACCAGCTTGCATTCCCACCAACAGTGTAGGAGGGTTCCCCTTTCTCTGCATCCCCGCCAACATCTGTCCTTTCCTGACTTGTTAATTTTAGCCATTCTGACTGGTGTGAGGTGGTATCTCACTGAGGTTTTGATTTGGATTTCCCTGATGCCGAGCGATATTGAACACTTTTTCATGTGTCTGTTGGCCGTTTGGATGTCTTCTTTGGAAAAATGAAAGACTTTTTTTTTTTTAAAGATTTTATTTATTTCTCTGACAGAGAGACAAACAGCAAGAGAGAGAACACAAGCAGGGGAGTGGGAGAGGAAGAAGCAGGCTTCCCGCTGAGCAGAGAGCCCGATGTGGGGCTCCATCCCAGGACCCTGGGATCATGACCTGAGCTGAAGGCAGATGCTTAACGACTGAGCCACCCAGGCGCCCCCTAGAGAAGGCTTTTTAAAGTAACTCTTGGGCAAAAGAAGAAATTAAAGCAGATTTTACAAGACATATATAACAACAACAAAGGGAACAGTTTATGTCAAAACTTATGAGAAGATATGGACTAATTTATGGTGAAATTTTATACTATAATTGATGTTATCATTAAAGGAGCAATAAAAATAAATTAAGTATTTAGTTTAGTAATTTATAAAAACTAACATCAAATTAGAAATGCAGGAAGAACTAATAAAAATATAATATAAAGAGAATATAAACCCCAAAAGTATGAATACAGGAAGGAATGTAAGCATCATGCTGAGGTGTATTTTAAAAAGTTGAATAAAATCTATAATCTGTGCTTATATATTTGAAAATTACAACAAGATGGACAAGTTTCTAAGAAAATAAGAACTACCAAAATTGTCCCAAAAAAGCTAAGAAAACTTAACAGAATAATGAATGTGGAATTGAGAAGTATATTCAAAATCAATCCCAGTTCCAAAAATTGTTGTGATTCCTTGCAAATTTTTAATTATGAGAAAATCCAAATGCCACTTAAATATTATAATACAAATAAAAAACTTGTAACTTTGCAACCCATTATACAAAGCTAGCATAATCTTGGCAGTAAAATTTAAGACGAGACAAAGAACTAAAATTTAGACCAATTATTATCTAAAACCACAGGAAAAGTCTTTGTAAACTGAATACATAAACATTATTACAAGTGTAATATATTAAGACCAAGTAGATTTTATTATATAATGCAAAAACAGCTTAATAGGAAAATTTGTTAATATAATTCATCATTCTCAGAGGGTCAAAATAGATAAGTCACTTAGTACCTTAATCCTGTAAAGAGTGAGACCTGCTTAAACTAGTAATAACATTCTTAATTGTAAAATTCTAAAGTCATTCTCTTTATAATGGCAAGGTAATGTTATGTGTGATTATTACTACCATTTAAAAACTATTGTTATGCACACCTGGGTGGCTCAGTCGTTAAGCATCTGCCTTTAGCTCAGGTCATGATCCCAGGGTCCTGGAATCGAGTCCCATATCCGGCTCTCTGCTCAGTGGGAAGGCTGTTTCTCCCTCTCCCACTCCCCCTGCCTGTGTTCCTGCTCTCGTGCTCTCTCTCTCTGTCAAATAAATAAATAAAATCTTCTAAAAAATAAATAATAAAAACTATTGTTATTTAAATAGGAAAATTACATTTATATGAATATATATATATCATCTCAGAACTGTATAAAAGTAAAAATATTATTGTTTTTAATATTATCTTCCTGGCAAATCTAAAAGAATCCACTAGAACCTGTTCAAACTAAAAACCATTCCTAAGGTTGTCAAGCACAAAATAAATGTACCCAAATAGTCTTTTTATAAATGAGAAATAACCAATTAGGAAAAAGTCTTTTTTATAACAGAACAAAAATATAAAGTGTCTAGATATTAACTAAAGATCAGAGGCATGTAGATCAAATATGGCTAAAGCTAGAGACCACCCTAAGAGATATAAATGAAATTTTGTGTATTTGGAGACAAGTGATGCTCACGAATAGGAAAGCTTAATACTGGAAAGTGTAAGTTCTCCTCTCCCTCCCTAACACCAATAACTTTGAATTGTATGGCAATATTAATTAAAATTTCAATGATATTTGGAGAGAGAACTTAAAATTCTCTCAGCAAGATTTTAAAATTCATCAGTAAGAATAAATGTACAGGTTAAGTTTTAAATCTTCCTATGGTGGGGCGCCTGGGTGGCTCAGTTGGTTAAGCGACTGCCTTCGGCCCAGGTCATGATCCTGGAGTCTCGGGATCGAGTCCCGTATTGGGCTCCCTGCTCAGCAGGGAGTCTGCTTCTCCCTCTGACCCTCCCCCCTCTCATGCTGCTTCTCCCTCTGACCCTCCCCCCTCTCATGCTGCTTCTCCCTCTGACCCTCCCCCCTCTCATGCTCTCTCTCAAATAAATAAATAAAATCTTAAAAAAAAAATCTTCCTATGGTAACAATGTCTAATGATCATCCACATGGGGCTCTTCTCTCCTTCCAGGTAGGTGGGAGGATTACACTACCCCACCCCTTGCAGTTAAGCTGATGTCATGTGACCAGTTCCAGCCAATGAGTTGTGAGATAATTTGTGTCACTTCTGGACATAAGAACTTAACTGCCAATGCAAGACTTTCCAGCTCTCTCCTTTCTACGACAGGATTTATGGAGGAAGGTTTGTGCTGAAAAGTCAGAGCAACCTAGATTGCTGAGTGGCTGTATGGGGGACAGCTTTCCTGAAGTGCCACCTGGGAACCCACAACAGACTATGAAAAAAATAATTCTTTGTTGCATTAAGTCATTAGGATTTGGAGGTTGTTAATACAGCATAACCTGATCTATGCTAACTGATGAAATTCTGTGTAGGAAACATGGAACTGCTGTAAATAAAAAAGACATAACAAAAAAAAAAAATCACAGGCTGACATAGGATCATAAAATGAGCAAAGAATACAGTAACAGGGCTTTACAAAGGAAAAAAATAAATGGCCAATAAATGTAAGAAACACTGTATTTCACTACCAATTGAGAAAATGTAGATTTAAAATGTGATACTATTTCACACATTCATTTAATTGGACAAAATTAACAAGATTCATGAAATTAAGTTTTGGATATGATATGGGGAAATAGAAACATATTGCTTATACATTCATACAATCAATTTTGATACATCCCATAAAGTTGAAAATTAATATAACCTCAACCTAGCTATCCCACTTTCAGGTCTCTAGAGATTTTTTTTTTTACATGTTCAAGGAAGTATATACATGTATGTTCATTGCAATATTGTTGGTATTAATGAAAAAGGGGAACAATCTATTCCCTAGGAGTACAAAAATATGTGGTTTATTTCTTAAATGGATCTATATATGCATATACCATTACAAAAAAATTCACAAATCTAATACTGAGTGGAAGAAAAGTATACAAATATGCATACACACACAGACACACAGGACCCAGCTTCCTATTATTAAAAATAAAGCTATGGACTAATGCAGATCGATCTGTTACTGTGGCAACAGCAACCTCACATGCTTTGAACTCAAAAAATAGAAAATCCTTCAAATCTCTTCCTCATCATCTTCACTGAAAGCATTTCTTGAGCTCTGATGAATCATGAATAGCACTGTTTGATTGCTATAGGGTAACAGAGGATGGAGAAAGCAATTTGGTTTGTCCTTTCAAGGTTATGATTTAAATAGGAAAGTAGGAAAGTCAAGACCAGATGAGGGATAATAATGGGGCTGATTTATGCCGATACATAGATTAAATGAGCAAATTCCCAAGGAAACGGTGGTATACAGATTAAGACATTAAAGACATAGATATTAGCCACAGAGAGATTTATGGATATGTACACAAATGCAAATATAGATGTATATACGGGTGAGTATTTGTTATTTATGGAAGATAGTGTTTCAAACAATATTCACACTTGCCCCAAACAAATAAAAAAGCGCATGAACATAGTATGCTTATAGTCCAGAATCTTAGAGATAGAAAAGACATGCCTCAAGAGATATTCTGGTCTAGTCTTTCTCAAAGTATAATACATTAATGTTACAAGATATAATTTTAGTTGATACATGAACACTTTAATACTTATTTTTATAAATTCTATTTATGGCAAATTTATATTATTACTTACCATTTTATAAAGTTAATTTTTAAACAAGTTTAAAAATGGACTGATCTGGGGTTGGAGCAAGATGGCGGAGGAGTAGGAGACCTGGATTTCATCTCCTCTCAGGAATTCAGCTGGATAGGGATCAAACCATTCTGAACACCTACAAACTCAACAGGAGATCGAAGAAAAGAATAGCAACAATTCTCTGAACAGAAAAGCGACCACTTTCTGGAAGGTAGGACGTGCGGAGAAGTGAATCCAAGGCGTTATTCGGGAGGATAGACGGCGGGGGAGGGGCCTCCATCGGCCGCTTCTGGCAAGTGATAGAGCCGCGGAGCACAAAATCGGAACTTTTAGAAGTCTGCTCCGCTGAGGGACGTCACTCTGGTGGCAAAGTGGGGGGTGGAACCCTCGCGGGACAGTGTGGTCTCAGGACCCTCGGGGTCACAGAAAGACCGGGGGTGCCTGAGTGCGGCAGAGCTCCCAGGTATCGGAGCAGGGAAGCCGGCTGCAGAGACGGAGCCCAGGCGCGGGCTCTCAGCTCGGGGTTGCTATAAACCGTGATCCGCGGCACAGTCGGGCCACTGCTCCTCCAGCAGGGACCCAACAAGTGGCAGATCCGGGGAGACTCACCTTCTTCCCCCGGGAGGAGAGGTGCGGGAGCGCACCGCGGGGATCTGCTGGGTTTGGAGACTCCACCTGGAGTCGGGTGCCAGATAGAAAGGCGCGGTCACAGGCCGGGTGAGCGCGGAGTGTGGCCGGAGACCGGGGAGACGGGAGTGACTGACTGCTTTTCTCTGGGGGCTCGCTGAGGAGCGGGACCCCGAGTTCTCGGCTCCGCCGGGGCGGAGACTGGGAGGCCGCCATTTTCACTCTCCGCCTCCAAAGCTGTACGGAAAGCTTGCAGGGAACAAAAGCTCCGGAGAGCAAACCCAAGCAGATTACTTAGTCCGGACCGGCAAGGGCGGGGCAATTTTGCCTCCGGCAAAGACATTTGGGAACCACGGCAACAGGCCCCTCCCCCAGAAGATCAGC
>NW_022591696.1:0-5597 GCF_004348235.1 Phoca vitulina
GATTTCGCGACCCTTACCCAGGGACCCCAACGCACTAGACGTTGACAATTGGCGCCCGAACAGGGACCCTGAAGGACGTTCAGGAAGGGTGAGTAATTTAATACAATACAGGGTTATGGGACAAGAAACCTCTACTCCTTATGTTCGAATGCTGAAGCATTCACTTGCTGTCTATGGCATTACTGTCGCTTCTACTGATATTGAGATGTGTTTGAAAGTGGTTCGAGACTGGAATCCTTGGTTTCCCGAGGAGGGCTCCCTGGAGGTGGATAATTGGCGGCGGGTCCGCCATAATGTAGAAAAGGCCATGAGGCGGGGGGAAAAGATTCCTGTACGATTTTGGTCCATCTGGTCGATTATATTTACAGTGTTAAGAGCAATGGAGGATGATCGCACGGTTGAGAATTTTCAGAAGGAAGTGGCTCCTTCGATACAGGACCTTCCCCTTGATACAGATGAGAAAGAGGCAATAGAAAAGGATGCCTTTAAGCTTGCACTGCCTCGCGAACCTAATGAGTGCGATAGCGATGAATCGAAACTGAAAGTAACGTCGGATCCCGAGACCGAGCACTTATGGAAGGTTTTTCAGCGGGTCATGACTATGGCGGGGGAATCTAAGAAAAAGCCTTCCGCTCCGCCTTTGCCGCCCGCGCTAGCTTTTTCTCCCAAAAATCCTTTTCTTTCTGCTGCTTTAGCTGAGCTTGATGCGTTAAAGGATAATGACGATGAGAGTGAGGATGACAGACCTATCTTTGCTTTTCCAATTATTAGGCCTCCCCCGGTCCAGGGAGTTGCACAGGCCCCCTATTATGATGGGATAGATATAGGGGACATTGCACGTTTAAAAAAGGCAGTGACTTTATATGGACCGCAATCACATTATGTCAAAGAGCTACTTATAGGTACAGCTCGACATTATAATAATTTTGCTCCAGAAGATTGGAGAGTCCTTTGTAGAGCTCTCTTAAAGGAGCCTGAATATCTGCAATGGCAGATGTGGTTCTCCGAGCTCTGTATGGATCAGGCTCGTAAGAACGCTTTAAGTCACAATCCTCGGGTCCAGGCTATAACTTATCAAATGTTGGCTGGAATAGGTCAATATTCTGATATTGCTGCTCAAGTTATTACCCCTGAAGAAATCCATGATCAATTACGGGAAATTAGTTTAGAAGCTTGGGATCGTATTCACCCAAAAGGAGAACATTATGGATCTTGGACTAAGGTTATTCAAAAGACTAACGAGCCTTATGTCGAGTTCTTATCGCGATTAAAATTAACCTTGGAGAGAACTGTCATAGGAGAAGAAGCTAGACAGCAGCTATTAAAACTGCTGGCATATGAAAATGCTAATGAGGATTGTAAAAGAATTATATTGCCTATTAAAGATACAGGAGATATTAATGCTTTCATGAAGGCCTGTAAGGATGTTACATCAGAGAGTAGAAAGATGCAGCTGTTTGCTGAAACAATGGCCACTACCTGGCATTCCTTGCAATCTAAGCAACTCGAGAACATGAAATGTTTTGGTTGCGGTCACTTAGGGCATTTGAAAAGGAACTGTAAAGAAAAGAAACCTGACAAAGGGCGCGGACCTGGAATTTGTCCACGATGTAAGAAGGGAAAACATTGGGCTCGAGAATGTCGCACTAAATTAAATACAAGTTTTGCAGAAAAGCCGCAGGGAAACTCAATTTCGGGCCCTACCCCGGGCCCAGGACAAATGAACAGGGGAAACCAACCATATTCTCCCTTAGCCCAGCTACCCAACACAGTGCCGCAGTGGACATACCAGCCATAAGGCCATTTACTTTAAAAGGAGGGGATAGACCTCAGAAAATTCCTACTGGAATTTATGGACCCTTACCAATTGGCACTTTTGCTCTATTAACAGGTCGCTCTGGTTTGACATCAAAAGGAGTGACTGTTCACTTAGGTATAATTGATGCTGATTACAGAGGAGAAATTCAAGTTCTTATGTCTTCCCTAGTTGATGTGTCCTTTGAAGCAGGAGAACGAATTGCCCAGTTATTGTTATTACCTTATCTCCCCATAGGTCAGACTACCGCAGTCAGGCATGGAGGGTTTGGCAGCACGGATCCAAAATGTGTTTTTTGGGCTACACAAATAACTCGTATGCAGCCCTTGATGACAGTTAAATTGAATACGAAAGATATTACTGTCTTGTTGGATACAGGGTCAGATATCACTATTATCAAAACTGCTGATTGGCCTGAAAATATCCCCTATAATGAGATTCCTTGTCAGATAAAAGGAGTTGGCAAGGCACCTGTCCGAAGTATTGGCTTAGCCACTCAATTTGTAACACTTACCTCCCAGGATGGGCAACTGGCCGTGTTAAAACCATATATTTTAGATGTTCCTTTAAATATTTTAGGCCGTGATGTTTTAGAACAGTGGGGAGCTCACCTGGAATTTTGATTATAGATGGAACCTATTAAAATATTATGGAAATCCGAAGATCCCTTGTGGATTGAACAATGGCCATTAACTAAGGAAAAATTGGCTGCTGCACATTAATTGGCTCAAAAACTAAAAGTGCATATTGGACAACCAAAAGGTATTGGGTTCAAAATACAGATTTTAATTCAGTCCAACAAAATGAATTATTTGCCATCGCCCAAGTATTAAAAGATTTTCCCTCGGCTGTGAATATTCTTGCTGATTCAGCATATGCTGTTGGGGTCGTTAAAAATGTATATACTGCCGTGGTATATTCTAATAAGTCCAACCTACTTAGTTTATTTTTACTCTTACAAACTTTGTTAAGAAATCGTAATACTCGTATTTATGTAACTCATATTCGCTCTCATACTAATCTTCCTGGTTCCTTGGCTTATGGCAATGCTCAAGTAGACGCTTTGGTGTCATTTGCATCTGCAGACGAGGAACATAATTTATTGCATACCAATGCTGGTAGATTACATGTTCAATATAAAATTCCTTATCGTCAAGCAAAACAAATTATAAAACAGTGTCCTATTTGCAGACCTTTACACTTACGTGCTGTAAAAGCTGGGGTTAATCCTCGAGGAACTTATGCCAACGAACTTTGGCAAATGGATGTTACTCATGTGGCACAATTTGGTCGATTATCTTATGTACATGTTGTAATAGATACTTATTCTCAATTTATATGGGCCACAGCACAAATGGGTGAAACTACACAACATGTTATTACTCATTTATTAGAAACGTTTGCTGTGATGGGTTTACCTTCCAGTATCAAGACAGATAATGGGCCAGCATATAAAAGTAAAAAATTTCAAGCTTTTTGCTTGCAATATGGTATAATACATAAAACAGGCATTGAATATAATCCCCAAGGACAGGCCATTGTGGAGCGTGCACACAGTACTTTAAAATTGCAAATTAAAAAATTAAAAAGGAGGAAAACAGATCATATATTATCATTTACTCAATCTAATGCACGTTCCATTTTGTCACAAGTATTGTTTACATTGAATTTCTTGAACCTTCCGCAGGGAGATATTCTCTCGAGAGCAGAAAAACAGTTCATAGAGGGAGAGACGGCTCCTCTCCCCTTGAATGAACATATATGGTTTAAGCCCGCTGCGGATGCAGAATGGCAGCCAGGATTGTTGCTTTATAGAGGGAAAGGGTATGCTTATGTTTCCACAGAAAATGGACAAACCTGTTCCTGGCTCCCAGCAAGGTGGATCCGGTCGCGGACCAATTCGGACGGCTGTCAGGCGACGCATGGAGGCCCCGAGAGTGCATGAATCGATGCTGCAAGCTGATGAATCTCTCCTGCAAGCTATGGCTCACTTACATTTGGATAGGCGTCATCATTGGCGGCCTCCGCCTCTTGCTTTACCCACTTGGGGGCATATTAAAAAGCTTGCTGGGGAGGGACAAAAAATTTTGAAGGAAACAAGAAAGCCTTGTACACCTGAGCATTTGTTTTTGGCCATGTGCGCTTTGCTTACTATGTCACCCCCCTCCTATTGAGGCGACTAATGTAAGTTATTGGGCTTATATACCTAACCCACCTATGATGGAACCTGCACCTTGGGGAAGTGCAGATATTCCTATTTATACCTCCCCGATGATACTTTCGCCTCCTTGGAAGAATTGGATTTTACCTGGACCAATGGTTAATTCCTCTCGCACTCAATTACAGAGGCTTGAAGCATGGTCTCTTAATATGACCTGGGGAAATGTCACCTTTGATGAATTTCCCTCGTTCCCTGCTTGTCCTGATTTTACTTATATTGGAATGGCCTATAAGCCATTTGAATGGCAAGAATGTGTTGGTAGGTTTGCAAAATATTATAAGGATCTGCTTATGTGGGGACCATATGGCCAATTTTTACAAAATTGTTCAGAGTGGGACGTCTTGCGCTGTAATTTATCCTTGTCTTATAGGATGCCCCCACGGAACCGATGGAATGAATCTGTAGTAAATCATCGATTGATGGCTTGGGGAGATGGCGGCATCGCAGACCCTCGCATATCACATCAAAAATTTCCAGATCATATACAAACACACTTATGGAAAGTTGCAGCTGCGCTTAAGACTGTCAGATTTTATAATGGGACCTTTTCCGGCACAGCAAAGACTGCGTCGACCTATAATTTCACCATTTTTAAAGAAATTAATGTAACCGCATGTGTACCTTTACCATATCTAATTTTGATAGGAAATTTTAGTTTTAATGATGGAATTAGCTGTATTAAATGTCGATTGTATTCTTGTATTAATAGTTCTATAGAATTTAAACCAGGATATTCTCTTATGATTTTGCAACAACGCTCTCATATTTGGCTTCCAGTAAATTTAGAACGTCTATGGGCTCAAAATCCAGTGGATGCTCTGGTATTGGAATTTTTCAGAAAAGTTTTGAAACGAACTAAACGATTGATTGGTATTGTTGTAGCAGTCATTCTAAGTTTAATTACGGTAACCACATTAGCCACTGTTTCTGGAATTGCGTTACATACATCTTTGCAAACTAAACATTTTGTAGAAAATTGGCACCGTGATTCACGGGATCTTTGGCTTTCCCAAACTATGATTGATACTCGTTTGCAAACGCAGATAGATGTTCTTAGACAAACTGTTAGTTGGTTGGGAAAGAAGGTTTTAACAATTGAAAGACAAATTTGGTTGCGTTGTGATTGGAATTCCACATCCTTTTGTATTACTAATTTAAGATATAATGAATCTCAACATGATTGGAGTATTATCCAGAAATATTTAGAGGGCAATTCCTCGGAGACAGATATGATTAATAATTTGCATACTAATATTCAGGAGATATTTGGAAAACCCTTTGAGAATGAGGATGCTGCCATATTGGCTCAGTCATTTTTGAAGCAATTTGAAGGACTAGATCCGAAGGGAATTATTCAGAGTTTAGGGCATACCGCTGGAGGAATCGGAATTTCATTAATTTTTGTTATATGCTGTTTTCTGTGCATGTATGTATGTTTTGTTCGACCTTCCCGAAAATCTATTGCCACTCTCTGGTGGGCGTTACTTTTTAAACAAAGGAAAAAAGAAGGAATTGAGGCCAACACAGGCATGTGAGCCCTCTGTGGCCGTGATTGTTTGT
>NW_022591697.1:0-5591 GCF_004348235.1 Phoca vitulina
AGAACTTTTCCTTTGCATTAAGAACTTGGATAACTGGTGCAAGAGGTCTAGCTTTCAGCCTATCTTGGTTTTTGATGTACTTTCCTCACTAACCTTAATCATTTCTAGTTTTTAATTTAAAGTGGGAGACATGAGACTCTTCCTTTAGCTTGAACACTGAGAGGCCATTATAAAGTTATTAACTGGCCTAATGTCAGTACTGTTGTGTCTCAGGGAATAGGAAGGCCCAAGGAGAGGGAAAGAGGTGGGGGGACAGGCTAGTTGGAGCAGTCAGAACACACACAACAGCTGTTGTTAAATTTGCTGCCATATATGAGCATGGTTTATGGTACTCCCAAGCAATCCCAATGGGAACATCAAATATCAGTGATCACAGATAGCCCTAACAAATATAATAATAATGAAAACCTTAAAATATAGGGAGAAGTACCAAAATATGACACAGAGACACAAGGTGAACAGATGCTGTTAGAAAAATGGCATCGATAGACTTTCTGTAAGCAGGGTTGCCACAAACCGATTTGTAATAAATGCAGTCTTTGAAGTGCAATAAAGTGAAACACAATAAAATAATGTATGCCTGTACCTAGTAATTTTGTATTATGAATTAATGATTTATGTGTAAGTCTTCCTGGAAAGACTATTTCCTCAAGTTCAGAACTAGTCACACACATCTACATATTTCCTATCACATATAAACAGTAAATAAATATGTATAACTTTTTGAGTATCTGAATTAAATCAACTCATTTGTTCCCCTATTATTCTGTTATTGCCAACTATATCTGGTATAGTAACTTATCTAAGTAAAAATTTACATAGAGCCATTTTTTGCATTGGACATATACTAACCCATTTATTTTACAGTGTTAGAGTAATTGGGAGGGACTACTGTTTATTATGCGATTACTTTATTTATATCTCTGTCAATGACTAGATTTAAAGGAATAAAAGGAGCGGCGCTTGAGTTGGCTCCAGTAAGCACTACATAACTGGATCCTTAGTTCAGAGGCTCAGATAGAGTCACTTGAGTTATCTATTGTGAGGCACAAAATTAGTTTCAGACCATATATTAATAGTAACACCTGAAATTTAAGTGTCTGATGTGTACAGGTATTTTCCTTGCAACTTTACATGTATTGGATCTTTACCACTACTTTATGAGATATGTACTCTAATACCCGAATTTTAATAGATGAAGAAACTGTAAGTCAGAGGGGTTAAGTAACTTACCCCAAATCATAAATTAGTAAGTGCGTGAAACAAGTTTTGAGCCAAGCAGTTTGACTCTAGAACTTGTGTTCTTAATGATTACACTATTAAATCTCATGCTTCTACCCAATTTACTTTTGCTATTTTTGTTGTTAATATTGTTGGTATACCTAATTATATTCATGGAATATATAGCATTCATAGAATTACATAGTGTGACTTTTATACTTATTTGCTTGCAATTATACTAATTTACCTTAGTGTCTGAATAAAGGTTAAAGATTATGTTAAATTTTATTTTATAAACTACATATATCTAGAGCATATATTCTATTTCTTAACTCTTATTCTTTGATAATAAATAAATGTTGTACTTATTAAAATTTTAACAGGGATAGTGAAAATTCACCAGGAGCAGTACATAGTTACGAAGCTGTACAGCAGATAATCGAAGGTGATGATATTTTATACATGTTTAGCATTTATAGGGTTTTCTACATTACATTAACATTTTGAGACTTAGAGTTTAAAAATTGATAGCCATAAAATTATACACTAGCAAATTTAAAAAGATATTCAGTAGTGAGTTTAATATTTTCAGTAAAAGTTCTTATGTTTCAGAGTCTGGGAGTTGAACAAAACAAATAAACCATGGTTGTTAGCCACCATGAAATACATAACTTAGTAAGGACACAAGCACATTATGCATCACTTTAATATATAGTGTAACACGTGATAAAATTTATGTGTAATTGGCAGTGAGTCCACAGATAGCCAATTTGTTCAACCCAAGGAAGTTGGGAAGATTTTATGCAACCTTAAAGAATGAATAAAATTTAGTCAAGTGAAGAAGGGAGATATCTGCTATTTTACAAAGAGGATGTAGCATGGACAAACAGCATGAGCAGGAAATGACAAGTAGAATGGTATTAGAATGTGCAGCAGTAAGTAGGGATATGGTAAGAAAGGGCCAATCAGAGGGATTGGATGGTGTGCTAAGGAATTTTGTTTTCATATATAATAGGGAATCACTGAAGACTTTTTGTAGGGAAGTGGCATTGGATTCAATTGTAGACAGATTATTCTGGCCATTTGTAGAAGCTACATTTGGGGATTAGGAATAGGAAAGGGAAGTTATTGCTCTGTTTTAGGTGTGTGGTAAGTGCTTACATTAGAGCACAAATAAGAAGAAAAGGGGCAGATTTGAGAAAATTTACTGGTAAAATGGGCAAAACTTGGTGACTGGATATGAAAGGAAGGGAGATTAAATCATGGTA
Organism: Phoca vitulina; assembly: GCF_004348235.1. Lineage (NCBI taxonomy): Eukaryota > Metazoa > Chordata > Mammalia > Carnivora > Phocidae > Phoca > Phoca vitulina. Next base: position 2,490 of record NW_022591697.1, read on the forward strand.
ATGTTAAGAGAATAGAAGAGGAAAAGTAAGTGTTGTTGAGAAAACGATGAGTTCATATCACTTAGTTGATACACATTCGTTCAGATATTACCGTGTGTTGCCTGACTGGGGGGATCTCCAGTGTTGACGGCTCTGTTGTTTTTCTTAGAGTTTTCTTTCTCTTTAATGTTATTTAAATAAAACTATGAAATTTAAATTCAATACATATAATTGATATTTGAAACATATGACAAACTTACTATTATTTCAGAATTCATAAAAACCCACTCAACTGAAGAATTTATAGATGTTTCTGCAACTGATCCACGTAAGTTTCTACTTGTTTAAGCATTATTGTGTTAATAACATGTCAAATGCATTAATTTTTATAATTTTCTATAATTTAAAGTTATCATTATGGTAATAACATAGATTCCTTGGGGTTTGGAGTCATACAGTTGAGCAGGCTATCAAGCAAGGATTGAAATTCCTAGTTAAGGCTACATGCTACAAAAAATAGATTAATTTTTGAGGAATACCTTGCTATCACTTGGATTGAAGGATTTTTAGTTTTGATTGGAATATGCTACTGAAATGTTTCAGGAGTGCTAGGACTTTGAGATGAACAGTGATAAATTTAAGAGGTCATTTGTAGATTTTTTTTTCTATGACTTATAGATCATCTCATATGCACTAATTCCTTGACAACAGCTGAGTGCCTGTCAGTTCATTAATATAAAGAGCTGCTAGAACTAGTACGTTAAACTCCTGACTACTTATCAACAGAAGGGAGAAACTACCTTGCTTATGTCTTAGTACTGGAAAGAATTTTGAAGCAATCATGTAATGTATGTTATAGAATACAATTTAGAAGTGGAAAATAAGATTTGGTCGGAAAAAGTTGATGGGAATCCTGTCCTCTTTCAACTTCAGCTTTAAACCCTAATGTTGCCATATCTAAGCCGAGGGCAGCTTGATGCTACAGCACTCCCAAGTTCTGTAGATACCTTTGACCCAAGAGAGTCCTGAATGACTAGATGGAGAGAAAGTTATCTAGAGCTTTGGAGTGGAGAGCGAAAACTTCTTTCTACCTCAAAGGAAACCCTCTGCACATCTACGGAGCTCTCTCTCTATCTGTACACCTGCCTTCTCTCTAATGCTGTGCCGTTTGAATTCTAGCTTCTTTGGGCTTCCAAACCTCTAAACCTTGTCTCTGAACTCCAGGAGAACAATAGACTCTGTTTGGGTCCCCCTTCCTTTTGCTGTGGCCTGGAAACGTCAGGAAGTAAGATGGGGTCATCAAAGGGCTCTGTTTCTTTGTTTTTCTTCTGTCCGAAATTAGTGTCTTGCACCTTTTGTTTTCCAATGTCTGAATATTGCTTTTTCACATATTTTCATCCAGAGTTTAATTGGTTTAAAGTGAAAGGATAATTCTAGTCCCTGATGCTCTATCAAGGACAAAACCAGAAGTCTTTATGCCCACATATGGGCTGATGGAACATATCCTCCAACCAAGCCAAAAGAATAAAATATGATAGTAGAAATGTTAGTGATGATTTCAAAATATTCTTTCTTTTTGTCTGTCTGTTACTTTCTGTCTCTTTCTTCATTCATTTATTTGAGGTATAATTGACATACAACATGACATTAATTTCAAGTGTATGATATTTGTATATATTGCAAAATGATCATCACAATAAGTCTAGTTAACATCTATCACCACACTGTACAAGAATTTTTTTCTTGTGATGAGAACTTTTAAGGTCTACTCTCTTAGCAACTTTCAAATATGCAATATATAGCATTACTAACTCTAGATGCCATCCTGTATGTACATTCCATTCCGTGACTTACTTATTTTATAACTGGGAGTTTGTATCTTTTGACCTCCGTCACCCATTTTGCCCACCCCACCTCCACCCCCTACATGTGGGAGCCACCAGTCTATTCTCTGTATCCATGAACTATCTTTTTCCATGGCAGCGGCCTCAGTCCCTGGGCTCTTTTGGTATAGATCTACTGTCTCAATATTGTTCAGTTTTACTTGTATACACTCTTTTTCTGTTAAAAGTACCTTTTTTTTTTAATCTTATCCAGACAAACTTTATTCTCTTCTCTTCCCGTTCTCTAAATTCTGATAGCATAGCCTAATCAACAAGACAAAAGCTACCTTTGTATTCCACTCTGTTTTTATACCACCATTTAATTTTGATGTTGCTTCATTTCATAATTAGTGGCATTAACTTTTAAAAAAATATTTATTTATTTGTCAGAGAGAGAGAGAGCGAGAGAGAGAACGAGAGTGCACATGCAAGGGGAGCGGCAGGCAGGGGGAGAAGCAGGCTCCCCACTGAGCAGGGAGCCCGATGTGGGGCTCGATCCCAGGACCCTGGGATCATGACCTGAGGCAAAGGCAGATGCTTAACTGACTGAGCCACCCATGGAATTAATTGTTTTTTACAGCAGTTTTAGGTTTATAGAAAAATTGAGCAGGAAGTACAGAGTTCCCATATATCCATTCTCTGCCTCCTACTCCCTGCACAAAGTTTTAACATTTTGCGTTAATGTGCTACCTATGTTAAAATTGATGAACCAATATTGATATATTATTACCTGAACTCCGTAGTTTACATAGGGTTCAATCTTTGTGCAACAGAGTTCTATAGGTTTTGAGAAATGTAAAATGTCATGTATCCACCATTATAGTATCATGCAGAAGAGTCTCACTGTTTTGAATTCCATGTTCTACCTATTCATTTGTCCCTCTATCCATCTGAGTCCTTGGCAATTATTGATCTTTTTGATATCTCTGTAGTATAGCCCTTCCAAGAATGTTATGTATTTGGATTCATACAGTCTTTCTTTTACTTAACAATATGCATTTAAGTTTCCTGCTTAATGATTTTTGGGTTTTATAGCTAATTTCTTTTTATTACTAAATAATGATCCATTGTGTGGATGCATCATAGTTTGTTTAATCTATTTATTGAAAGACATCTTGGTTGCTTCTAATTTTTTGCAATGACAGAAAAGCTGCTGCAAAGTTAACTTTTTCGTGTAGACATGTTTTTCAACTGATTTGGGTAAATACCAAGGAATGCAATTGCTGGGTCATATAGTAAA
>NW_022591698.1:0-5589 GCF_004348235.1 Phoca vitulina
GCTCAGCGGGAATCAGTTTTTGGGGCTTTTGTTCTCTGGCGGCTTTCCCTGGCAGCTTTCCGCGTCTCTTCCGCGAGTCAGAGCAGAAGGGACCGTTTCCAACCCTCTGCCTCAGAGTAGAGAGACCGCAGTCTGTTCTTCAGTGAGCTCTCCAGGCCACGCTGTCTCCGTTTCTGTTCGTGCTGGGTTGTGCACCCCTCCGCAGCGCCTCCAGTCCTGCCTCCAGGTCGGGGCACGTCTCTGCCCTTTGTGCTTCTAAAACTGCCAGCCGCTCCCAGTTCACCCACGCGACCCCGCTGCTCCGGGTTTCCGGCCCCGGGGGCTGCCCTAGAGTCCTTTCCCCACCGCTACCAGTCTGCGAGTCTGCGCCCCATCCCCAGCAAGCAAGGCTGTCGCTCACCGGCGGTGTAGGATCCCCACGGCCAGGCACCCTCCCGCTGCCATTTATCCTCCGATATCTGCCCGCAGAATCACAGCTTCCCGCTTCATACCTCAAAACCAACTGCCTGCGATATTCTGTTTGTAGAGATCCAGATCTTCTTACATCTCAGGCTGGTTTCGTGGGTGCTCAGAGTGGTCTGGTAGATATCCAGCTCAATTCCGGGGACCAGTTGAAATAGGGTCCCCTACTCCTCCGCCATCTTTCTTTCCACCTCTTCACGTCACTCTTTTTCTTTGGAAATTATGATCACACTTATGTTGGGCTACTTAATATTTTCCTGTAGCTTAGTAATGGTCTGATTATTTTTATTTTATTTTTTTTAAAGATTTTTTTTTATTTATTCATTTAAGACACAGAGATAAACAGAGAGAGCATTAGCAGGGGGAGCGGCAGAAGGAGAGGGAGAAGCAGGCTTCCTGCTGAGCCAGGAGCCCGATGCGGGGCTCCATCCCAGGACCCCAGAATCATGACCTGAGCCGAAGGCAGATGATCAACCATCTGAGCCACCCAGGTGCCCCTGGTCTGATTATTTTTAAAGCATTTTTTTCCCTCTCTCATTTTGGATAGTTTCTACTTCTGTGTATAAGTTTACCAATTTTCGTCTGCATTGTTTCATCTGATGTTAATCCCATCCACTTTATTTTCCTCCTCATGCATTGTAGTTTTTAATCTTTAGAAATACAATTTAAATATTTTTACATTTCCCATGTCTCTACTTAACATGTTTAATCTTGCATTTAGCTTTTTGGATATATATAATTCAGCAGTAATGTCCTTATCTACTAATTCAATCATGTATGTAATTTTGGGGTCTGTTTTGATTGATTGATATTTCTTTTCATGCAATCTTATTTTCCTACTTCTTTGAGAGCCTGATAATTTTTTTTTTATTGGATACCAAAAATTGTGAATTTTACCTTGTTGGGAGATGGTTACTTTTCTATTCTTATACATATTCTTGGCCTTTGTTACCCAACCTTGTTAAATGTTTTTGCGGTTAAGTGACTTGGAAATAGGTTGATTATTTTGGGTCTAGCTTTTAACCTGTTAGATGGGATGCATGCAGCATTAATTTTGGGACTGATACTACTCCGCTGTTGAGGCAGTTTCCTTGTGTATTCTATCTGATGACCAATGAATTATTTCTATTTTAGCTGCTAAGAATAGGAAATACTGCTGGCCTTATATGAGTTCTATAGATTTATCCCTTGAATCTTGCTTTGTTGGCCTTTCCTCAAGTAGATCCATCACATGCACGTACTGGTAAGTACTCAGCTGGAGATTTGAGGGTAACCTTTTAAAAACCTCCAAAACTCTCTTTACTTGACGTTCTCTCCTCTCATATACTCTGATTGTGATTTGTAGCCAGTTTTGCTTCCCCAGACTTCCAGATTTATCCCCACAACTCAGGGAGATTCCATGGCCTCTATGAACCTCTGCCTGGGTTCTCTATCCCTGAATTGTGGTCTGCAAATCATCTGCAGGCAGTAAAATGGAGAATTGCAGTGTTTTCATGGTTCATTTCATAGCTTTTGGGATCACTGACTTTTTTTCGCTTGCTACTTCAGTTTTGAAAACCATTGTTTCAGTTAATTCTGTCTGATACTTTAATTGATTTCTGGAAACGGGGTAACTCTGGCCCTTGTTACTCCATTTTGGCCAGAAGTAGAATTCCTTGACTTTATACTTGGATTCTATTATTGGGTCTTGATAGAGAACCAATGCAACATTTTTATCCATTACCGATATTTCTAGCACCATTGAATCTTCAGGATCATTTGGCCCAATGTACAGGGAAGCTTGCACAATAGCCTGGACTTGTTGCAAAACCTTTTCTTAAGCTCGCCTCAAAATGTATGTAGTTATGGATCATCCCATAAATGAGTCAAAACAACATTCCCATATGCAGCATGTTCTTCCTCAAAAATTGACTCAAGCTTGCCAAATGCTTTGCCGCTTTCATAGTGGTAGGAGGTATGCATTCAACAATTTACCCCCCCCTTTTTTTTTTAATTAGGGCTATCCTGGCATTCCTCAGACAGGGGGACCTATAAATACATTGCTGATATGACAAGCCCGTGAATCCTCATAGTATTTAAATCTCAGATTCTCTAGCATGTAAGCAGTAGAGCATATAAGTTACTACACATCTGCTACTAACCATGTGCAATTAGCATATTATCAGTGTAATGGGTCAACCTGGTGTTATGGGGGCACATTAAGTTAATTAAGGTCCCTGTTGTCTTTATTACATATTATAGTAAACATGAAAGATAATAATAGTTTTGTAGCAATACAAACTATACTATTGTCTTTGCTTAAAAAAAACGAACTGATTTTGGTCATCTCTATTCATAGAAATAAACATTTGCTCAATCAGTAGTTACATATTAAAAAGAATCAGTTTTTCCCTTTCTGAGTGTACAGTTACCCTAGTCAATGGCTGCACATTATGGTAACCACATACATTTTGCCTTGGATGGTCAAGTACTGCTGTATCCTTTGGACATTGCAGAATTTCACCATTCCTGCTAATATTACGGAGTCCACTTTCATGTCAGCAATCTTATTTTTGTATTCACATTGCTTGTAGTTCTTGGCCATAATTTGATTTTTTTAAATAAACTTTTTATTTTTGAATACATTTTGATATACAGGAATGTTGCAAAGATAGAGCAGAGACTTTCTCCATAGCCCTTATTCAGCTTGCCCCATTACTATTACCTTACATTACCATGGTACATTTGTTAAAACTGAGAATCTGACACTGGTATGTTAATATTAAATGCACCCCAGAATTTATTTGGATTCCATCAGGTTTTCTATTGATGTGTTTTTTCTGTTCCAGGATCCAAACTAGGTGACCACACTGTATGTAGTCATTATATGTCTCCACTATCTTTTGTTCTGCAGTATCTCCTCGGTCTTCCCGTATTTCAACACCTAGATGTTCAGTAGAATTGTTCCCCAATCTAGGATTGTCTAATGTTTTTGCACATCAGACTGGGATTACTGGTTTTTAAAGATTTTATTTATTTATTTGTCGGGGTGGGGAGAGAAGAGAGAGAGAAAGAGAGAGAGAGAGAGCACGAGCACAGAAGCAGGGGGAACAGCAAGCAGAGGGAGAAGCGGGCTCCCCGCTGAGCAAGGAGCCTGATGCGGGACTCGATCCCAGGACCTGGGATCATGAACTGAGCGAAAGGTAGACACTTAACCTACTGAGTCACCCAGGCGTCCCTGGGATTACTGGTTTTTAAAAGGAGTATCACAAAGGTAGAAGGCTCTTCTTGTTACGTCCTATCAGAGGGTACATGATAACCACCTGAGGTCAGTGGGGACATTAACCTTCTTCACTTAGTCCAAGTACTATTTGCCAGGTTTCTTTACTCTAAAGTTACTATTTTCCCCTTTTCCTAGGAGATCACTGTCTAACCCACTGTTGGGGAGGGCAGTTACATTATTTCCTGGGTAGGGAAGTATCTACATATATTATTTAGAATTCTTCTGTAAGGAAGATTTGTCTATTCTCTCTCATTTATGTATGTATTCAACTACTTATTTATATCCATACACACTTGTACATTTACTTTATGGTTTGAATTATAATCTAATACCACAAATAACCTTATTTTATTTATTTATTTATGTATTTATTACAAGTAATTTTATCCTGTCACATGTATAGTTATGTATACATTTGGAGTCCATACTGGCTATCCCTGACATGTTCCTTGTCTAGTCATACCAGGCCCTTTGAACTTAGGGAGCTCTGCAGTTTCCATGTTGCCCTTGGGCATCAGACTGTTTGACAAGGCTGGAGCATAGTTCTGTGCCTGGGATTCTGTGCCTGTAGACTCACCCTACAGACATTACCCGGGAAATTTCAGAAATGTAACCCAGAGATTACACACTTTTTTTTTAAGATTTTATTTATTTATTTGACAGAGAGAGAGAGAGAGCACGAGTAGGGTGAGCAGCAGAGGGAGAGGGAGAAGCAGGCTCCCCGCTGAGCAGGGAGCCCGATGTGGGACTCGATCCCAGGACCGTGGGATCATGACCTGAGCTGAAGGCAGATGCTTAACAGACTGAGATACCCAGGTGCCCCGTGAGATTATACATTTTTTATAAAACCTGGAGAATGTCATTCCTTTTCTAGTGTTAGTACCTTTCTGTCCTAGTATTTCCACCTTTTAGAAGCAAAGCTATTTAATTTCAAATTGCTGGAATTAATATTAATTAGCTTGTCCAGCAGTGGCTCTTTAAGATCATTTGTTACCTTCCCATGTCATTCTTCTAATGCTATAGGCTTCAAGTTTGCCTATTTGGGCTGCACCTTGAAGCTACTATTGGATTACTAGGAATAATTTATTTTACTTAATCATTTCTGAGGGTCCTGAACTTTTGAATGAAAAAGTAAGGATGATCTGATACATCTCTAAGCAGCCAGAATAGAAGCAGTTGCCTGAATGAGGGTGTTATTTTACTTTGAGGGACTAGTTTCTGACATCCGATGTACATGTGTCTTATTTAAAAATAATTACACATAATTTACAGAAGTGAAGAAAAAAATGCCATTGTTTGACGGTTATAATTCTTCAAAGATCAGACTCACTTGTCAGATATATAGAAAAGTTCAAAACTTCTGACTTTTAGATTCTTCTTTTTTTTTTTTTTTATATATTATATTATGTTAGTCACCATACAATACGTCATTAGTTTTTGATGTGGTGATCCACGAGCCATTGTTTTCGTATAACACCCAGTGCTCCATGCAGTACGTGCCCTCCTTAAACGCATCACCGGGCTAACCAATCCCCCCTCCCCCTCCCCTCTAAAACCCTGTTTGTTTCTCAGAGTCCATAGTCTCTCATGGTTCATCTCTCCCTCCAATTCCCACCCCCCTCATTTTTCCCTTCCTTCTCCTAATGTCCTCCATGCTATTCCTTATGTTCCACAAATAAGTGAAACCATATGATAATTGACTTTCTCTGCTTGACTTATTTCACTTAGCATAATCTCCTCCAGTCCCATCCATGTTGATGTAAAAGTTGGGTATTCATCCTTTCTGATGGCTGAGTAATATTCCATTGTATATATGGACCACATCTTCTTTATCCATTCATCTGTTGAAGGGCATCTCGGCTCTT
>NW_022591699.1:0-5583 GCF_004348235.1 Phoca vitulina
GGCCACGGCGCCGCGCTGGCACAGCACCGCGGCATCCACACCGGCCGGTGGCCCGACCCGAACACCATCTGCAGCAAAGCCTTCAGCTGGCACTCCACACTGCTGAAGCAGTGCGGCGGCCACAGCCCCAAGAAGCCGCAGCACTGCCCCGTGTGTGTCAAGGCGTTCGGCGCGGCTTGCTGCTAGCGCAGCACCTGCGCATGCACAGCAGCCTTCGGGCGTGCAAGTGCCCAGTGTGCACCAAGGGCTCAGGCAGGGCTCAGCGCTGTTGAAGCACCTGCGAGTGCACACCGGCGAGCGGCCATTCCCATGCCTGCAATGCGGCAAGGCCTTTGGCCAGAGCTCAGCACCTTGGCAACACCAGTGCTTGGGGGCGCGCGCGCGCGCGGGCGCACACACATACACACACACACACACACACACACACACACGGACACACACGGACACACGGCAGAGCGCCCCTACCGCTGTCCCCACTGCCACAAGGCCTTCGGCCAGAGCTCCAACCTGCTGCATCACTTGCGAATCCACACCAGCAAACAGTCCTATGCCTGTCCCCACTCTCCAAGGCGTTTGGTGGGAGAGCTCCTCCCTGCTGCAGCACCCTGCATGTGCATTCCGGGCTGTGCCCCCCACCGCTGTCAGCTCCGTGGCAAGGCTTTCTGACAAGCCTCCAGCCTCACCACGCACAAGTGGGTGTATGAGGGTGCAGCTGCAGCTGCCACCACAGTCCAGGGCCTCAACCCTGCTTCAGTGTTGAGGCCAGAGCAGGTCTCCCTCCTGGGTCCTGATGCTCTCTCTTCCTGCCTCTATCCTGGGGCTTACCCCGGAACCCAGCTCTGGCCTTGGTCCTGACCCTAACTCTGTGCAGGGCTCCATCCCTAATCCCACTCCAAAGCTGTTTCTGGCTCTGAATCTACCCTCACTCCTGATTCTGTCATACCTTCTGACCCTAAGCCTCGTCACAAGGCCAATCCAGACTTGTGGCCAGCCTTGACCATGGATCTGGTCCCTACCCTACCAGGATCCTGTGCCCAACTCTGAATCTCACCCTGAACCCTGCTCTCCCACCCATGACACTGTCAGTCCAGCCCTCCCTACTGGCTAGAGTCCTGAGTGAGTGTAGGAGCAAGGGACACTGCTGGGGCCCCATGGCTGAAGTGGACTCCCAACACTCAAGGGGCCTGGGAAAGTTGGGTGTCATGTAGTTCAGTAATATCCTCCCACTGCCTCTTGGGGAAAAAAAAAAAAAAAAGGATAGAGAATCTAAAAAACCAAAACCAAACAAAAAAACAGGTAAATAAAACCAAGAGGAGCTGGTTCTTTGAAAAAATAAATAAAATTCGTGAGTCTCTAGCCAGACCCATCAAAAAACAAAGAGAAAGGACCCAAACAAAATTACAAATGGAAGAGGACAAATAACAACCAACACCACAGAAACACCAACAACCATAAGAGAATATTATGAAAAACTATATGCCAACAAATTGGGCAACCTAGAAGAAATGGATAAATTCCTAGAAACATATAAACTACCAAAATTGAAGCAGGAAGAAATAGAAAATTTGAATAGACTAATTACCAGCAAGGAGATTGAATCAGTAATCAAAACTCCCAAAGAACAAAAGTCTAGGACCAGACAACTTCATAGGTGAATCCTACCAAACATTTAGAGTTAATACATACTCTTCTCAAACTATTCCAAAAAATAAAAAAAGGAAGTAAAACCTCCAAATCCATTCTATGATGCCAGCATTACCCTAACACCAAAACTAGATAAAGATACCACTAAAAAAGAGAACTACAGGCCAATATCTTTGATGAACACAGAAGCAAAAATCCTCAACAAAATACTAGCAAACCAAATCCAACAATACATTAAAAAAAATCATTCACTACAATCAAGTGGGATTTATTCCTGGGTTGCATGGGTGGTTTAATATTTGCAAATCAGTCAACACGATACATGACATCGGTAAGAGAAAGGATAAAGAAACCATATGATCCTTTCAATAGATGAGGAAAAAGCATTTGACAAAGTACAACATCCATTCATGACAAAAGCCCTCAACAAAGTAGGTTTAGAGGGAACATAGCTCAACATAATAAAGGTCATATATGAAAAACCCACCGCAAATATCATACTCAATGGGGAAAAACTGAGAGTTTTCCCTCTAAGGTCAGGAACAAGATAGGGATGTCTATTCTCACCAGTTTTATTCAACATAGTACTAGAAGACCTAGCCACAGCAATCAGACAACAAAAAGAAATAAAAGGCATCAAAATTGGAAAAGAAGAAGTAAAACTTTCACTATTTGTAGATGACATGATACTCTAAATAGAAAACCCTAAAGACTCCGCCAAGAAAACTGCTAGAACTAATAAATTAATTCAGTAAACTCACAGCATACAAAATCACTATGCAGAAATTTATTGCACTTCTATACCCTAATAATGAAGCAGCAGAAAAAGAACTTAATAAAACATTCCCATTTACAAATGCACCAAAAATAACAAGGTAACTAAGAATAAGCCTAACCAAAGAGGTGAAAGACCTATACTCTGAAAACTGTGAAACACTAATGAAGAAACTGAGAACACAAAGAAATGGAAAGACATCCCATGCCCATAGATTGGAACAACAAATATTGCTAAAACGTCTATACTACCCAAAGCAATCTACAGATTTAATGCAATTCCTGAGAAAATACTAATAGCATTTTTCACAGAGCCAGAACAAAAAATCCTAAAATATATATGGAATGATCCTGAAATGATCCTGAATTTCCAAAGCAATTTTGAAAAAGAAAAGCAAAGGTGGGGGGTATCACAATTCACACTTCAAGTTATATTACAAAGCTACAGTAATCAAAAAGTAGATGTTGGCACAAAAATAGACATATAGATCAATAGGAAAGAACAGAAAACTCAGAAATGAACCCATGGTTATATGGTCAATTAATCTTCAACAAAGCAGGGAAGAATATCCAATGGGAAAAAGTCAGTCTCTTCAACAAATGGTGTTGGGAAAACTGCAGAGCAACATGCAAATGATTGAAAATGGACCACTTTCGTAAAGCATACACAAAATAAATTCAAAATGGATTAAAGACCTATACATGAGACCTGAAACCATAAAAATCCTAGAAGAAAACATAGGCAGTAATGTCTCTGACATTGGCCATAGCAACTTCTTATTAGGTAGCTCTGCTGAGGCAAGGGAAACAAAAACAACTATTGGGACTACATCAAAAAGCTTCTGCACAGCAAAGGAAACAATCAACAAATCTAAAAGGCAAGAGATGGAATGGGAGAAGATATTTGCAAATGACATATCTGATAAAGGGCTAGTATCCAAAATATATATAAGGAACTGATACAAATCAACACCAGAAAAAAAAAACCCAAATAATCCAATTTACAAAGGGGCAGAAGACAAGAACAGACATTTTTCCAAAGAAGGCATCTAGATGGCCAACAGACACATAAAAGCATGCTCAACATCACTCAGCATCAGGGAAATACAAATCAAAACTACAGCGAGATATCATATCACACGTGTTAGAATGGTTAAATGTAACAACACAAGGAACAACAGCTGTTGGTGAGGATGTGGAAAAAAAGGAACACTCTTGCACTGTAGGTGGGAATGCAAACTGGTGCAGCCATGGTAGAAGACAGTATGGAGGTTCATCAAAAAGTTAAAAATAGAACTATTCTATGATCCGGTAATCCCACTACTGGATATTTACCCAAAAAAGTATCAAAAAAATTCAAAAGCATACACACCAATGTTTATAGAGCATTATTTACAATAACCAAATTATGGAAGCAGCACAAGTATCCATCAACTGATGAATGGATAAAGAAGAAGTGGTATATATACACAATGGAATATTACTCAGCCGTCAAAAAGAATGAGATCTTGCCATTTGCAATAACATGGATGGAGCTAGAGAATATAATGCTAATTGAAATAAGTCACTTAGCAGAAAGACAAATACCATATGATTTCACTTACATGTGGATTAAAGAAACAAAACAAACACGCAAAAGTGGAAAAAAGGAGAGAGACAAATTAAGAAACAGATTCTTAATTACAGAGAACAAACTGATGGTTACCAGAGGGGAGGAGGATGGGAGGTTGGGTGAAAGAGGTGATGGGATTAAGGCGTGCACCTGTTGTGATGAACACCGGGTGATGTATCAACAATTCTGTTGAATCACTATATAATCACTAAATAAAAAATAAAATAACAAAAGTTGAGTAAATCAGAGATCTAATGTACAACATGGTGTTTACAGTTAACAATACTGTTGTATATTTGAAATTTGCTAAGAGAGTGGATCTGGAGTGATCTCACCACAAAAAAAAAAGTAACTGTGAGGTGGAATAAAAGTCATGAAAGGTATTCTGTGATGATAATTTATTCATCTATTTAATTTTAAGGCAGCTAAACCTCAAATATCAAAAGTGAGTGTCAACAGTTAATAGGAGTATCATTGTAGTCACAATTTGAATCTTCCATCTGTCAAAAAAAAGGCTTTTCTCAACTAAAAAATAGGAAATTATTCTTTGGAACATATCCCTGTTCCTTTGAAATTTTTAAAAATGCTGTTCATAAACAATTATTTAATTATATCCTAGTTTCCTATTTATTATAGAAGCTACATAATCAAACTGAGAGAAGATTTTAAACCCAGATATTCAAAGCCAGCCATGTCCAATAGAACTTTCTAACAACAACCACATTGGTTACTAGGCAGTTGAAATGTGTCTCATGTGACAGCAGAATTGATTTTTTAATTAAATTGAACTCAATTTTAATTTTAGTAGCCACACGTGACTAGTGACTACTGATTGGACAGTGCCATTTCAAACTATAAAAATTTCAAATAGGAGCAAGCTGACTATTTGATTTGATTTAGAAACTCTATGTACAGTATAATATCTGAACCATTATCTCACATGCATTGCTAAGTATATACCAATTCATTGTTTTGAATTCTATTAACTCTTATATTTTCCTTACTTGGCTTTAGACAATGCGGTCCTCAAGGAGTATTTAGACTGTTGTTTAAGGCGATTTTTCAGTACTTCTAGTTCTTGCACCTGCTCTACTACTTGCTCAATGTTTAAGGTGACTCTTTTGTCAGGTGCTGGAAACTCTGCCTCTAAAAAAGTTTGATCTTTACTTATCTAAAATGATAAAATTAGCCAGTTACTTAGGAAATACCCATTTTGCTCCTATACCTCAAAGAAATTTCATCATTTACCATATTTAAATAATTTTATAATACTCTTATCTATTGCTATAATCACATACTGATATTTTATAAATATAATTTTACGAGCAATTACCTAGCAACAGAATTATAGCTAAGTGTTGACTTCTACATGTCAAAACTCAATCTTCTGTTTAATATCTAAATATATAAGAATTTTAAGCAAGTTCAATAATAATTGAAACAGGATCAGTCTTACCTATGATAAATATGGAAAGACAGTAATTTGCTCTCAAAAGCAATACCTTCTACTAGTAACTCCCAGAAGTTAATATATAAAAGTCTATGAAACTGGC
>NW_022591700.1:0-5578 GCF_004348235.1 Phoca vitulina
TGCAATAGATTAAGTGCAAAGCAGTTTGAGAATCCAGCTGTCTTCCATGATGCTGGACAATAAAGATATTTATAAAAATAGAAAATGATTCAATTTTCTGACTAATGTTTGAAAAATATAGCCATTTTTCACAGAAATATGTTGTCTATATTAACATGTAATGGTTTTGCTTTGCAATTTCCAAATGTATAAATGCATATTTTTAAAAGGTCACAGTTTTAGTAACTACTATTGTAAGTAGCAATTCATAGCAGTGGTAGCTAAAATCTAGTTCGATTTTAAACACGTACATTTTCTTGGAAAAATTTAAATTAGTTTTATTTGCATAGCTGACATCAGGGAGTCCTCAGCTCATGTTAACAGAGCAAAGGGTCCTGAAAGCTCGAAGTCTGAACAAGCCTGCAATGGCCATTTGCTGCACGAAGACAGGTAGCCTCACTTGAATGCTCAGGGTACCTGTGTTGGATCCTGCTCCCTGCCAGCATTAACATTTCTTAAACTCTCTGGCCCCCGGTACCTTGTGCTAGAAATGAGGACACTAGCATTACCCGGCTCACCTGCACTGGGCAAGGATCTGAAGAGTTGATAACATAAGTAGTTCTTGGAGACAGTGAGTATTAGAGAAGTGTTTGCAAAAAAATAAAGTAAAGCTCATATTCTAGTTATTTGTGCATATGGATTTCTCTTTCCTTATAGATTATTGCCACCTTTTTAAAAAATTTTATTATGTTATGTTAGTCACCATACAATACATTATTAGTTTTTGATGTGGTGATCCATGATCCATTGTTTTTGTATAACACCTAGTGCTCCATGCAGTACGTGCCCTCCTTAATACCCATCACCGGGCTAACCAATCCCCCCCTCCCCCATCCCCTCTAAAACCCTGTTTGTTTCTCAGAGTCCATAGTCTCTCATGGTTCATCTCTCCCTCTGATCCCCCCCCCTTTATTTTTCCCTTCCTTCTCCTAATGTCCTCCATGCTATTCCTTATGTTCCACAAATAACTGAAACCATATGATAATTGACTTTCTCTGCTTGACTTATTTCACTTAGCATAATCTCCTCCAGTCCCATCCATGTTGATGTAAAAGTTGGGTATTCATCCTTTCTGATGGCTGAGCAATATTCCATTGTATGTATGGACCACATCTTCTTTATCCATTCGTCTGTTGAAGGGCATCTCGGCTCTTTCCACAGTTTGGCTATTGCGGACATTGCTGCTATGAACATTGGGGTGCATATGGCCCTTCTTTTCACTACATCTGTGGCCACCTTAAAGACAGCAGATAGAGTCTCATACTTACATCTTTGCATCCCCACTGGAGCCTTTCCATGTTCACACTGAATTACTAGAAGTCAGATAAAGGATAAAGGTAAAGGCAATAAATAGTCCCCTTACCATGTGCCCCAGTGCCTGGCACAGTCCCGTGGGCAGAGCCGGTCCTCAACACGTGTTTATAGAATGATTTAATGCATATTTGCTAAATGATCCTGGTTTTATCTAGCTGGAAGTGGAATTAGGCAAAATTCTCAAGGAAACTTACTTTGTTACTTTCACATGTGTAGATATCATACAGAGCCATGCTTGAAACAATTTATCTCAAAGGGATTCATAAGGAAACTTCTTAATAAAGAAACAAGAGTGACTTCTAATTAGTATCCAAGTGTTTACAAGTAAATAGATGCTTCTAGACACTTGACAGTGCTCAGAAACAGTGTTCATCTAAGCACTTTGAGTATTTGCTTGAAATATTATTTCCACTACAGGTTTGTTTAATAGATGCTCTTCAAATGAAGTACAAAATTAAACTTAAATTCTAGTTCTGTCTCAATCATTAAGTTCAGAAAAATACTAAGATTCCCACACGGGAAAAGAAACATGGATCTTACAAAGTCCCCGCGTATGCACCATGCATGGAGATGCCTTGTCCACGTGACCAAGAGCATGTCTGAAGAGGCGTCATTTGTCAATAAGCATTGCATATTGAAAAGAAAAAGCTCTAGTCCTTGGGGCTGTCTCATCCAGAATCGGACCTGCTTGCCCCACTGCCTTTCCCAGGTAGAAAAGCGGGGATGGACAGGGGAGAAGATTAGGAGTATGGCTCATGTCCCTCATTTCAACTGTGCAAATAACACCAAGCTAAACTTTGCAGCAAAATGTTGACTATTGAATAGATCAGGTTTCCAATCACTACATTTTGGAATTGCTTATTACAATGCTCACGCTACTAGGGCAAATTTGCAAGGAACATTTAATTCTAGAAAGAGCCGACAAAAATAAATTATGGACGGAACATGCATTAATACAAATTGCTTTCATTTACTACACTTTAATTTCAGAATGAATAGGCATCTAAGAACGCAAAATATTTTCAGGTCTATCTCCTGATGCAATTATTTGGGCCTGCTTTGATGGAACTTTAGTAATGAATGCTAAGCCAGTGCCGAAATGGTCCTATTAAAAAGCTCCTAAGCACTAACCCATAAATATTGCTGACCCCGATTTCTACTTCAGAGACTTTATGCTTTTTTTATTCAGAGATATTTTTAGGTACCTGAGATCTGTCATATTTTACCATAGTCTTTTAGTTCTTTTCGCTAAATTAGTTGAAACTTAATGTCCAGATGTTTAATGGTAAAAAGGATATTTTACAGTATTCATTTTATTTTAAGTCTAGCCTAAGAACTTCATTGTTTGCTTCTTGCATTCTGTCTTAGTGAAATGACTTTTTGTTGCTTACATTCAAATACATTTAGGTATCTTTCTGCTTACCTTGGACTTGTGTGTGTGTAATGGAGATCTTTATTGTCCTAAATAGCGTCGACGTGGGTGGTTCAGACTCTTTCACTGAAGGCGGGGTGGTGATTTTCGCAGGGCATTCTCTGTTCAGCCACTCCATTGCCACCCCAGCTGCCCTGATCTTCCACAGATGCGGTCCCTTCCCCAAATGTGTCACTTCTCCAGGTATTCCCAGGTACCTGCTTACTCCCCTTTATCAGGGGCAAGGTTAATCTTGCAAAAATTAATCCCTCTTCCTAGGAGACAGGGCCAGGATGCTGTGTAGGGTGGGAGGGCGTTTCCCATCTTGCCCGTCCTGCTCCCTGGTTTTCCTGCCTTTCTCGATCCCATGCAGCTCCCAAGCATCCCCTGATGCTTCAAGCTGGGGGCCTGCCTGCATCCTTCCCAGATCTTCTTTTCTACCCGTTTTCCGGCTAACTCTTGTTCTGACCCCAGTCAGCCCTGCATGTTTTCTCACCTGATCTGACCTACCACTTTTGGCCAGTTTTCACTAACTGTCCCTGATCCACAGTTCCTCCTCGGACACTTCGCCTTACTGCTCTAAATACCACCCTCTCCTTCTCCATTTCATTCCCTGAGAAATCCACCATCATGAGCGTTCTCCTTCTCCTCCTGAATTGCTCTAAAATTACAGTCGGGGACAGGTTCTTAGAACATATATATCAAGTATATGCATATGGATATTGTGCGAATTTCTCCCGCCACATTTTCAAGAGTCCACAAAAATCTGAATTTCGGCATTTCCAAATTACAGTCCACGCCGTGGGGGAGAGAAGAGTGGGGGAGCAGAGCCGGGCACTGGTGTCTGAGGAGGTCCATGGCAAGTGGCATGGGATTTGCAGGGCATTTTGTAAAACAATTTAAAAAAATAATAAATATACCTTGCGGATTTTTGACTCTTTAAGGGTGGGTTATACCCGATAATGTTTTCATGTGGTTTCCGTCTTTGTAATTTATCGTGGCGAGCACAAAACATCATTAAGTTTCCCTAGCCATTTTCCCCGTGAGCTCTTCAATCCCTGAATCCCTTCTATTTCTTTTAATTAAATTCACTTCAATCAGTAATGATTAAGTATGCATTCTGCTGTTCTTACTACAATCAAACACAGCAGTGGATAAGACCCACTGCCTGCCCTTTGGAAATGTACGGCCCCGAGGGGATTTGGAAGCTTGGGAAGACACACCGTGCTCAAGGTGAGGGGGGCCGCCAGCCGCAGGTGTGCGAGGGTGAGCCGGGGGAGGCAGCATGTGAGCCAGGGGAGCACACCTTCCCTACTCTGCCTCCATCCGGGTGACTTGGAAGGGGGCCACTCTGAGCATTCAGCAAGCAGTTCCCATGCCCACCAGGAGGCAGAAATAAGTCACTAAGAACCAAGAGGCACAAGAGAATATAGAAACAGATCCAGGGAAATCCTGCTTTCTTGGCTCACTCGCTCTGGCGCAAAGCCAGACAAGGACACTCAACCAGCCTCATGGAGAGACTCCCGCAGAGAGGAACCAATTTTCCCAGCAATAGTGACAACCCACTCACCGGCCATGGGAGTCGTGACCTCAGATGCCTGTGGTCCCTGCTGACATTTGACCACAACCGCAGGACAGACCACAGGCAAAAACTGCCCTTCCAAAACTCACGATCCATCAAAACCATGAGAAATGATAAGGGGCTTTGTTCACACTCAGTTTTGGGGACATTTGTCATATGGCATCAGATAAATTACACAATGCCCAACAGTGCACCCACATATGTACCTGTATGTAATGTTCTTAGCGACATTATCTAAAATAGCCCCAAACTGGAAAAAGCAACAGTGCGATGGATATAGAAACTGTGTTATGTTTATACCAAGGAACACTATGAAACAATGGAAATTGATAAAGTGCTACATACAACAATGTGGATTAATCTCACACATATAACATTGAGCAAAGAAGCCACATTGCACAAAGACTCCACGCTAAATGGCTGCATTTATATGAAGTTTAAGAACCTGCAAAGCTAATCTGATAGAACTCAGGATAGTGGCAGTCTTCCAGAAGGACGGTAGGTGGCCATTCAAAGGGGCATTTGGAGTACTTTCAGGATGCTATGGATTCCATTTCTTTATCAGGTAGTAGCTGATTTTGTGACAATTTACCAAGCTCTGTAGTATTATAGTATTCCTGTATACAAAGGACAATGCTAATGGAAATACACATAAGCAAATAAATCTCAGTGGGGCACCTGGGTGGCTCAGTCAGTTAAGTGTCTACCTTCAGCTCAGGTCAGGATCCCAGGGTCCTGGGATTGAGCCCCACATCGGGCTCCCTGCTCAGCGGGGATTCTGCTTCTCCCTCTCACTCTCCCCTCTCTCCACTCATGCTCTCTCTCTGTCTTCTCTTTCTCAAATAAATAAACTAAACCTTAAAAAAAAAAAAAAGCAAACGAATCTCAGAATATTTTGGAGATGTAATAATTCTTCTAGAAATTTCTCCATTTAAAAATAGAGTGGCTTGCCCTGAAGATGTAGAACTGTCATTTGATCAGAAAGCCTGGGTAACAAAAGAGAACCGTTTTCCTATTATTTGCCAGGCTCGTGTACTTGCTGCCTTTCCTGAGAAGGAACTAGGCAGCCGGGGGTGGGGGGGTGGGGGGTGGCTGCACCCACTTCTGTGTTTTGCTCACAGAGTTTGATGATGCCCCTGGCTATTGGAGTTTGCAAACTGAGCACCAGGGACGCCCTAGATTAAGTGCAATAGATTAAGTGCAAAGCAGTTTGAGAATCCAGCTGTCTTCCA
>NW_022591701.1:0-5578 GCF_004348235.1 Phoca vitulina
AGGTATGCAATAGCATTATGTTCAAAAATACAATGTACATACCTTAATTAAAAAACACTTGATTGCTACCAAATGCTATCATCTGAGCTTTCTGCAACTCGAAATCTTTTTGCTGGTGGTGGTTGCTGAAGGTCAGGACGGCTGCGGCCACTTCTTAAAACACAATGAAGTTCGGTGCATCAACTGACTCTTCCTTTCATGAAACTTTCTCTGCAGCCTGCAATACCGTTTGATAGCTTTTACCGACAGAACTTTCAAAATTGGAGTCAATCCTCTCAAACCCAGTTGCTGCTCTATCAACTAAGCCGATGCAATATTCTAAATCCTTTGTTGTCATTTCAACAGTCTTCACAGCACCTTCACCAGGAGTAGATCCCACCTCAAGAAACCACTTTGTTTGCTCATTCCTCAGCAGCAACTCTTCATCCGTTCAAGCTGTATCCTGAGATGGCAGCAGTTCTGTCCCATCTTCAGGCTCCACTTCTAATTCTGGTTCTCTTGCTATTTCCACCACTTCTGCAGTGACCTCTTCCTCTGAAGTCTTGAACCCCTCCAAGTCATCCATGAAGACTGGAATCTACTTCTTCCAAATTCCTAACAACGTTGATATGTTGCTCTCTCCCCACGAATCATGAATGTTCTTCACGGCATCTAGGATGGTGAATCCTTCCCAGAAGGTTTTCAATCGACTTTGCCCAGATCCATCAGAGGAATCACTATGTACCGCAAGTAGAGTCCTATGAAATGTACTTCTTAAATAAGAAGACTTGAATAAGAAATAAAACAGAGAAAAAAGAGACAAAGACTCTTAAATACAGAGAACCAACTGGTGATTGCCAGAGGGGAGGTGGGTGGGAGGGATGGGTGAAAGAGATAAGGGAATCAAGAGCACAGTTAACATGATAAGCACTGAGTCATGCATAGAACCGTTCAGTCATTCTACTGTACCCCCAAAATACTTGAAACCAGTATAACACTGTAAGTTATACTCCAATAATAAATAAATACAATTAACTTAAAAATTTTTAAAAGACTTGCAAGTTGAAATGACTCCTTGATCCATGGGCTGAAGAATGGATGTTGTGTTCGCAGACATGAAAACAACATAAATCTCATTGTCCAACTCCATCAGAACTCTTGTGTGACGATCAGGTGCACAGTCAGTAAGTGATGATAGTGGGGGGCTGAGCAAGATGGCAGAGGAGTAGGAGAACTGGATTTCGTCTCCTCTCAGGAATTCAGCTGGATAGGGATCAAACCATTCTGAACACCTACAAACTCAACAGGAGATCGAAGAAAAGAAGAGCAACAACTCTCTGAACAGAAAAGCGACCACTTTCCGGAAGGTAGGACGTGTGGAGAAGTGAATCCGAGGCGATATTCGGGAGGATAGACGGCGGGGGAGGGGCCTCCGACGGCCGCTTCTGACAAGTTATAGAGCCGCGGGGCACAAAATCGGAACTTTTAGAAGTAGGCTCCGCTGACGGATGTCACTCCAGTGGCTAAGCGGGGGGATGGATCCCTCGCGGAAAAGTGTGGTCTCAGGGCACTTGCGGTCACAGAAAGACCGGGGGTGCCTGAGTGCGGCAGAGCTCCTGCGTATCGGAGCAGGGAAGCCAGCTGCAGAGACGGAGCTGAGGTGCAGGCTCTCAACTCGGGGTTGCCATAAACCGTGATCCGTGGCACAGTCGGGCCACTGCTCCTCCAGCAGGGACCCAACAAGCGGCAGATCCGGGGAGACTCCCCTTCCTCCCCCGGGGGGAGAAGCGCAGGAGCGCACCGCGGGGATCTGCTGGGTTTGGAGACTCCACACGGGGTCGGGTGCCAGAGACAAAAAGGCTCGGTCACAGGCCCGGTGAGCACGGAGTGCGGCCGGAGACCGGGGAGACGGGAGTGATTGCTTTTCTCTGGGGGCGCACTGAGGAGCGGGCCGAGTTCTCAGCTCCTCCGGGGCGGAGATTGGGAGGCCGCCATTTACACTCTCCACCTCCAAAGCTGTACGGAAAGCTTGCAGGGAACAAAAGCTCCGGAGAGCAAACCCGAGCAGATTACTTAGCCCGGACCGGCAAGGGCGGGGCAATTCCGCCTCCGGCAAAGACATTTGGGAACCACGGCAACAGGACCCTCCCCCAAAAGATCAGCCAGAACAGCAAGCCAAGACCAAGTTTATTGATCAATGAGAACAGCAGAACTCCAGCGCTAGGGGAATACTGCACATAGAATCCATGGCTTTTTTACCATGATTCTGTAGTCTTTCAAAGTTAATTTTTTTTTTTTTTGAATTTTTCTTTTTCCCTTTTCCAACCAACATCTTATCAATCGCTTTTTTAAAAAACATTTTTATTTTTCATTTTTAGAGTCATATTCTATCCCTTCATAGTAGTTACCCGAATTTTAGGCATATATACATAACTTGCTCTCTCTTTAAAATTTTGAGATAGTTTCTTCTAACAGATCAAAATATACCCTAAATCTCTACTGTATGGTTTTTTTGTACTCCCCTGCCTGATCACATTCTCTCCCTTTTTTTTCAAAACCTCTTCTTTCTTTCTTCAAACAAATTCTTATCAATTCCTTTTATAAAATTTTTTATAATTTCCATCTTTACAGTCATATTCCATCCCTTCATCATATCAACCCTTATTTTTGTACATATATAAGTTTTTCTTTCTTTAAAATCTTGGGAGGCACCTTCTTCTAACAGATCAAAATACACCCAAAATATAGTGTGTGGCACTGATCTATATACCAGCCTGATCATATTTGATCACATTGTTTTTTTTTGTTTTGTTTTGTTCTGGTTTTGTTTGTTTTTATCTTTATCTTTTTCTTTTTTTTTTCTTTCTCTCTTTCCTCTCTTTCCCTTTCTTTTCCCACTGCTTCAGGTCTTTTCTGATTTGTTTAGAGTATATTTTCTGGGAATGTTGTTACCCTGTTAGCATTTTGTTCTCTCATTAATCTATTCTCCTCTGGACAAAATGACAAGACGGAAAAAATCACTTCAACAAAAAGAACAAGAGGTAGTACCGACTGCCAGGGACCTACTCAATACGGACATTAGCACGATGTCAGATCTAGAGTTCAGAATCATCACTTTAAAGATACTAGCTGGGCTTGAAAAATGCATGGAAGTTATTAGAGAAACCCTTTCTGGAGAAGTAAAAGAACTAAAATCTAACCAAGTAGAAATCAAAAAGGCTATTAATGAGGTGCAATCAAAAATGGAGGCGCTAACTGCTAGGATAAATGAGGCAGAAGAGAGAATCAGTGATACAGAAGACCAAATGATGGAAAATAAAGAAGCTGAGAAAAAGAGAAACAACTACTGGATCACAAGGGCAGAATTCGAGAGAGAAGCGATACCATAAGACGAAACAACATTAGAATAATTCGGATTCCAGAAGAAGAAGAAAGAGAGAGAGGGGCAGAAGGTATAATGGAGCAAATTATAGCAGAGAACTTCCCTAATTTGGAGAAGGAAACAGGCATCAAAATCCAGGAAGCACAGAGAACCCCTCTCAAAATCAATAAAAATAAGTCAACACCCCAACATCTAACAGTAAAACTTACGAGTCTCAGAGACAAAGAGAAAATCCTGAAAGCAGCTCGGGAGAAGAGATACGTAACCTACAATGGTAGAAACATTAGATTGGCAACAGACCTATCCACAGAGACCTGGCAGGCCAGAAAGGACTGGCAGGATCTATTCAGAGTACTAAATGAGAAAAATATGCAGCCAAGAATACTATATCCAGCTAGGCTGTCATTGAAAATAGGAGGAGAGAGAAAAAGCTTCCAGGACAAACAGAAACTAAAGGAATTTACAAGCACGAAACCAGCCCTACAAGAAATCTTGAAAGGGGTCCTCTAAGCAAAGAGAGAGCCTAAAAGCAACATAGACCAGAAAGGAACACAGACAATATACAGTAACAGTCACCTTACAGGCAATACAATGGCACTAAATTCCTATCTTTCAATAGTTACCCTGAATGTAAATGGGCTAAATGCCCCAATCAAAAGACACAGGCTATCAGATTGGATTAAAAAACAAGACCCATCGATATGCTGTCTGCAAGAGACTCATTTTAGACCCAAAGACAACCCCAGATTGAAAGTGAGGGGGTGGAAAACCATTTACCATGCTAATGGACACCAAAAGAAAGCTGGGGTGGCAATCCTTATATCAGACAAATTAGATTTTAAACCAAAGACTGTAATAAGAGATGAGGAAGGACACTATATCCTACTTAAAGGGTCTATCCAACAAGAAGATCTAACAACTGTAAATATCTATGCCCCTAACATGGGAGCAGCCAATTATGTAAGCCAATTAATAATAAAAGCAAAGAAACACATCGACAACAATACAATAATAGTGGGGGACTTTAACACCCCCCTCACTGAAATGGACAGATCGTCTAAGCAAAAGATCAACAAGGAAATAAAAGACTTTAAATGACAAACTGGACCAAATGGACTTCACAGACATATTCAGAACATTCCATCCCAAAGCAACGGAATACACATTCTTCTCTAGTGCCCATGGAACATTCTCCAGAATCGATCATATCCTAGGTCATAAATCAGGTCTCAACAGGTACCAAAAGACTGGGATCATTCCCTGCCTATTTTCAGACCACAATACTTTGAAACTAGAACTCAATCACAAGAGGAAAGTCGGAAAGAACTCAAATACATGGAGGCTAAAGAGCATCCTACTAAAGAATGAATGGGTCAAGCAGGAAATTAAAGAAGAATTTTAAAAATTCATGGAAACCAATGAAAATGAAAACACAACTATTCAAAATCTTTGGGATGCAGCAAAGGCAGTCCTAAGAGGAAAGTATATAGCAATACAAGCCTTTCTCAAGAAACAAGAAAGGTCTCAAGTACACAACCTAACCCTACACCTAAAGGAGCTGGAGAAAGAATAGCAAATAAAGCCTAAACCCAGCAGGAGAAGAGAAATAATAAAGATCAGAGCAGAAATCAATGAAATAGAAACAAAAAGAACAGTAGAACAGTTCAACGAAACCAGGAGCTGGTTCTTTGAAGGAATTAACAAGATTGATAAACCCCTGGCCAGACTTATCAAAAAGAAAAGAGAAATGACCCAAATCAACAAAACCATGAATGAAAGAGGAGAGATCACAACCAACACCAAAGAAATACAAAGAATTATAAGAACATATTATGAGCAACTCTATGCCAGCAAATTAGATAACCTGGAAGAAATGGATGCATTCCTAGAGATGTATCAACTACCAAAACTGAACCAGGAAGAAAGAGAAAACCTGAACAGACCTATAACCACTAAGGAAATTGAAGCAGTCATCAAAAATCTCCCAAAAAACAAAAGCCCAGGGCCAGATGGCTTCCCAGGGGAATTCTACCAAACATTTCAAGAAGAATTAATACCTATTCTTCTGAAACTGTTCCAAAAAATAGAAATGGAAGGAAAACTTCCAAACTCATTTTATGAGGCCACCACTACCTTGATCCCAAAACCTGACAAAGACCCCATCAAAAAGGAGAATTACAGACCAATATCCCTGATGAACATGGATGCAAAAATTCT
>NW_022591702.1:0-5577 GCF_004348235.1 Phoca vitulina
TGCAATAGATTAAGTGCAAAGCAGTTTGAGAATCCAGCTGTCTTCCATGATGCTGGACAATAAAGATATTTATAAAAATAGAAAATGATTCAATTTTCTGACTAATGTTTGAAAAATATAGCCATTTTTCACAGAAATATGTTGTCTATATTAACATGTAATGGTTTTACTTTGCAATTTCCAAATGTATAAATGCATATTTTTAAAAGGTCACAGTTTTAGTAACTACTATTGTAAGTAGCAATTCATAGCAGTGGTAGCTAAAATCTAGTTCGATTTTAAACACGTACATTTTCTTGGAAAAATTTAAATTAGTTTTATTTGCATAGCTGACATCAGGGAGTCCTCAGCTCATGTTAACAGAGCAAAGGGTCCTGAAAGCTCGAAGTCTGAACAAGCCTGCAATGGCCATTTGCTGCACGAAGACAGGTAGCCTCACTTGAATGCTCAGGGTACCTGTGTTGGATCCTGCTCCCTGCCAGCATTAACATTTCTTAAACTCTCTGGCCCCCGGTACCTTGTGCTAGAAATGAGGACACTAGCATTACCCGGCTCACCTGCACTGGGCAAGGATCTGAAGAGTTGATAACATAAGTAGTTCTTGGAGACAGTGAGTATTAGAGAAGTGTTTGCAAAAAAATAAAGTAAAGCTCATATTCTAGTTATTTGTGCATATGGATTTCTCTTTCCTTATAGATTATTGCCACCTTTTTAAAAAATTTTATTATGTTATGTTAGTCACCATACAATACATTATTAGTTTTTGATGTGGTGATCCATGATCCATTGTTTTTGTATAACACCTAGTGCTCCATGCAGTACGTGCCCTCCTTAATACCCATCACCGGGCTAACCAATCCCCCCCTCCCCCATCCCCTCTAAAACCCTGTTTGTTTCTCAGAGTCCATAGTCTCTCATGGTTCATCTCTCCCTCTGATCCCCCCCCCTTTATTTTTCCCTTCCTTCTCCTAATGTCCTCCATGCTATTCCTTATGTTCCACAAATAACTGAAACCATATGATAATTGACTTTCTCTGCTTGACTTATTTCACTTAGCATAATCTCCTCCAGTCCCATCCATGTTGATGTAAAAGTTGGGTATTCATCCTTTCTGATGGCTGAGCAATATTCCATTGTATGTATGGACCACATCTTCTTTATCCATTCGTCTGTTGAAGGGCATCTCGGCTCTTTCCACAGTTTGGCTATTGCGGACATTGCTGCTATGAACATTGGGGTGCATATGGCCCTTCTTTTCACTACATCTGTGGCCACCTTAAAGACAGCAGATAGAGTCTCATACTTACATCTTTGCATCCCCACTGGAGCCTTTCCATGTTCACACTGAATTACTAGAAGTCAGATAAAGGATAAAGGTAAAGGCAATAAATAGCCCCCTTACCATGTGCCCCAGTGCCTGGCACAGTCCCGTGGGCAGAGCCGGTCCTCAACACGTGTTTATAGAATGATTTAATGCATATTTGCTAAATGATCCTGGTTTTATCTAGCTGGAAGTGGAATTAGGCAAAATTCTCAAGGAAACTTACTTTGTTACTTTCACATGTGTAGATATCATACAGAGCCATGCTTGAAACAATTTATCTCAAAGGGATTCATAAGGAAACTTCTTAATAAAGAAACAAGAGTGACTTCTAATTAGTATCCAAGTGTTTACAAGTAAATAGATGCTTCTAGACACTTGACAGTGCTCAGAAACAGTGTTCATCTAAGCACTTTGAGTATTTGCTTGAAATATTATTTCCACTACAGGTTTGTTTAATAGATGCTCTTCAAATGAAGTACAAAATTAAACTTAAATTCTAGTTCTGTCTCAATCATTAAGTTCAGAAAAATACTAAGATTCCCACACGGGAAAAGAAACATGGATCTTACAAAGTCCCCGCGTATGCACCATGCATGGAGATGCCTTGTCCACGTGACCAAGAGCATGTCTGAAGAGGCGTCATTTGTCAATAAGCATTGCATATTGAAAAGAAAAAGCTCTAGTCCTTGGGGCTGTCTCATCCAGAATCGGACCTGCTTGCCCCACTGCCTTTCCCAGGTAGAAAAGCGGGGATGGACAGGGGAGAAGATTAGGAGTATGGCTCATGTCCCTCATTTCAACTGTGCAAATAACACCAAGCTAAACTTTGCAGCAAAATGTTGACTATTGAATAGATCAGGTTTCCAATCACTACATTTTGGAATTGCTTATTACAATGCTCACGCTACTAGGGCAAATTTGCAAGGAACATTTAATTCTAGAAAGAGCCGACAAAAATAAATTATGGACGGAACATGCATTAATACAAATTGCTTTCATTTACTACACTTTAATTTCAGAATGAATAGGCATCTAAGAACGCAAAATATTTTCAGGTCTATCTCCTGATGCAATTATTTGGGCCTGCTTTGATGGAACTTTAGTAATGAATGCTAAGCCAGTGCCGAAATGGTCCTATTAAAAAGCTCCTAAGCACTAACCCATAAATATTGCTGACCCCGATTTCTACTTCAGAGACTTTATGCTTTTTTTATTCAGAGATATTTTTAGGTACCTGAGATCTGTCATATTTTACCATAGTCTTTTAGTTCTTTTCGCTAAATTAGTTGAAACTTAATGTCCAGATGTTTAATGGTAAAAAGGATATTTTACAGTATTCATTTTATTTTAAGTCTAGCCTAAGAACTTCATTGTTTGCTTCTTGCATTCTGTCTTAGTGAAATGACTTTTTGTTGCTTACATTCAAATACATTTAGGTATCTTTCTGCTTACCTTGGACTTGTGTGTGTGTAATGGAGATCTTTATTGTCCTAAATAGCGTCGACGTGGGTGGTTCAGACTCTTTCACTGAAGGCGGGGTGGTGATTTTCGCAGGGCATTCTCTGTTCAGCCACTCCATTGCCACCCCAGCTGCCCTGATCTTCCACAGATGCGGTCCCTTCCCCAAATGTGTCACTTCTCCAGGTATTCCCAGGTACCTGCTTACTCCCCTTTATCAGGGGCAAGGTTAATCTTGCAAAAATTAATCCCTCTTCCTAGGAGACAGGGCCAGGATGCTGTGTAGGGTGGGAGGGCGTTTCCCATCTTGCCCGTCCTGCTCCCTGGTTTTCCTGCCTTTCTCGATCCCATGCAGCTCCCAAGCATCCCCTGATGCTTCAAGCTGGGGGCCTGCCTGCATCCTTCCCAGATCTTCTTTTCTACCCGTTTTCCGGCTAACTCTTGTTCTGACCCCAGTCAGCCCTGCATGTTTTCTCACCTGATCTGACCTACCACTTTTGGCCAGTTTTCACTAACTGTCCCTGATCCACAGTTCCTCCTCGGACACTTCGCCTTACTGCTCTAAATACCACCCTCTCCTTCTCCATTTCATTCCCTGAGAAATCCACCATCATGAGCGTTCTCCTTCTCCTCCTGAATTGCTCTAAAATTACAGTCGGGGACAGGTTCTTAGAACATATATATCAAGTATATGCATATGGATATTGTGCGAATTTCTCCCGCCACATTTTCAAGAGTCCACAAAAATCTGAATTTCGGCATTTCCAAATTACAGTCCACGCCGTGGGGGAGAGAAGAGTGGGGGAGCAGAGCCGGGCACTGGTGTCTGAGGAGGTCCATGGCAAGTGGCATGGGATTTGCAGGGCATTTTGTAAAACAATTTAAAAAAATAATAAATATACCTTGCGGATTTTTGACTCTTTAAGGGTGGGTTATACCCGATAATGTTTTCATGTGGTTTCCGTCTTTGTAATTTATCGTGGCGAGCACAAAACATCATTAAGTTTCCCTAGCCATTTTCCCCGTGAGCTCTTCAATCCCTGAATCCCTTCTATTTCTTTTAATTAAATTCACTTCAATCAGTAATGATTAAGTATGCATTCTGCTGTTCTTACTACAATCAAACACAGCAGTGGATAAGACCCACTGCCTGCCCTTTGGAAATGTACGGCCCCGAGGGGATTTGGAAGCTTGGGAAGACACACTGTGCTCAAGGTGAGGGGGGCCGCCAGCCGCAGGTGTGCGAGGGTGAGCCGGGGGAGGCAGCATGTGAGCCAGGGGAGCACACCTTCCCTACTCTGCCTCCATCCGGGTGACTTGGAAGGGGGCCACTCTGAGCATTCAGCAAGCAGTTCCCATGCCCACCAGGAGGCAGAAATAAGTCACTAAGAACCAAGAGGCACAAGAGAATATAGAAACAGATCCAGGGAAATCCTGCTTTCTTGGCTCACTCGCTCTGGCGCAAAGCCAGACAAGGACACTCAACCAGCCTCATGGAGAGACTCCCGCAGAGAGGAACCAATTTTCCCAGCAATAGTGACAACCCACTCACCGGCCATGGGAGTCGTGACCTCAGATGCCTGTGGTCCCTGCTGACATTTGACCACAACCGCAGGACAGACCACAGGCAAAAACTGCCCTTCCAAAACTCACGATCCATCAAAACCATGAGAAATGATAAGGGGCTTTGTTCACACTCAGTTTTGGGGACATTTGTCATATGGCATCAGATAAATTACACAATGCCCAACAGTGCACCCACATATGTACCTGTATGTAATGTTCTTAGCGACATTATCTAAAATAGCCCCAAACTGGAAAAAGCAACAGTGCGATGGATATAGAAACTGTGTTATGTTTATACCAAGGAACACTATGAAACAATGGAAATTGATAAAGTGCTACATACAACAATGTGGATTAATCTCACACATATAACATTGAGCAAAGAAGCCACATTGCACAAAGACTCCACGCTAAATGGCTGCATTTATATGAAGTTTAAGAACCTGCAAAGCTAATCTGATAGAACTCAGGATAGTGGCAGTCTTCCAGAAGGACGGTAGGTGGCCATTCAAAGGGGCATTTGGAGTACTTTCAGGATGCTATGGATTCCATTTCTTTATCAGGTAGTAGCTGATTTTGTGACAATTTACCAAGCTCTGTAGTATTATAGTATTCCTGTATACAAAGGACAATGCTAATGGAAATACACATAAGCAAATAAATCTCAGTGGGGCACCTGGGTGGCTCAGTCAGTTAAGTGTCTACCTTCAGCTCAGGTCAGGATCCCAGGGTCCTGGGATTGAGCCCCACATCGGGCTCCCTGCTCAGCGGGGATTCTGCTTCTCCCTCTCACTCTCCCCTCTCTCCACTCATGCTCTCTCTCTGTCTTCTCTTTCTCAAATAAATAAACTAAACCTTAAAAAAAAAAAAAGCAAACGAATCTCAGAATATTTTGGAGATGTAATAATTCTTCTAGAAATTTCTCCATTTAAAAATAGAGTGGCTTGCCCTGAAGATGTAGAACTGTCATTTGATCAGAAAGCCTGGGTAACAAAAGAGAACCGTTTTCCTATTATTTGCCAGGCTCGTGTACTTGCTGCCTTTCCTGAGAAGGAACTAGGCAGCCGGGGGTGGGGGGGTGGGGGGTGGCTGCACCCACTTCTGTGTTTTGCTCACAGAGTTTGATGATGCCCCTGGCTATTGGAGTTTGCAAACTGAGCACCAGGGACGCCCTAGATTAAGTGCAATAGATTAAGTGCAAAGCAGTTTGAGAATCCAGCTGTCTTCCA
>NW_022591703.1:0-5572 GCF_004348235.1 Phoca vitulina
TATGTTGAGTGAAATAAGTCAATCAGGGAAAGACATGTATCATATGACCTCACTGATATGAGGAACTCTTAATCTCAGGAAACAAACTGAGGACTGCTGGAGTGGTCAGGGGTGGGAGGGATGGGGTGGCTGGGTGATAGACATTGGGGAGGGCATGTGGTATGGTGAGCACTGTGAATTGTGCAAGAGTGTTGAATCACAGATCTGTACCTCTGAAACAAATAATGCAATATATGTTAAGAAAAAAAAAGAAGAAGAAGATAGCAGGAGGGGAAGAATAAAAGGGGGGAATCAGAGGGGGAGATGAACCATGAGAGACGATGGACTCTGAAAAACAAACTGAGGGTTCTAGAGGGGAGGGGGGTGGGAGGATTGGTTAGTCTGGTGATGGGTATTAAAGAGGGCACGTTCTGCATGGAGCACTAGGTGTTATGCACAAACAATGAATCATGGAACACTACATCAAAAATTAATGATGTAATGTATAATGATTAACATAACAACAAAAAATTTTAAAAAAATATTTCTTACAATTCAACAAACTTGGAAAAGGAAAAATATAAATTGGTTTGTGTGGAAAACATGATTCAGATTTATGGACCATTCCTTAAGGAATCAGAATGATGGGCTTAAACCTGGGAGCAGGATTTTTCTCAAGCAACATAGGAATGATATGATTAATTCACTAGTAAGGGACAGGTTACCTCACAAAAATAACTACCAATTTTTCACCAACTTACAATTAACAGTGTATAAGCATACCTATTTCACTGAATCTTTGCAAACAATAGAAATTATATCCATATTTTTAATTTGTGTATATATATACACACACATATGTATACCCATATATATGTGTATATATACATATATCTTATGAATTTGAGTATCACTATGACTTGGTGAAATGAGACATATGGTTGGAAAGCAGAAGAGAAAGGTAATGCCTTATTCAAAGAGAAGGGAGTACTTAGGCATGAGGCAAAGTGCCACTGAATATCAAGAAGGTAAACTTGTGTGGAAGTCAGGACCCTAGATCATGATGAGGACCACAAGAGGATGTGATTAAGGTAAAACTGCAGCAAAAGTAGTATCACTGAAAAATTGTTCTTGAGATCTGGCAAAATGGAAAAATGTATTTTTAATATCAGTTATAAAGCTGATAATAGTGTGAGAATTTTATGAAAATTCCAAATATGTGGATATTTTATTCTGCTTAAGAAAACTATTTTATAATTACTTACCCTGCTTACAGTTTAATCTTCTGAAAAAAAGTAGCTAAATAAATAAGAAAAATTCTACTTAGGATTCAATTTTGAGCAAAAAAAAATTATTATAAAATGTAAGTAAATGACGCCTTTGGAGAAAATGAATATTTTATGCTTTAGGTTAAACCAGTAAGAAAAGCTAGAGATATACATGTATCTGAGATTGGAAGAAAATACTAAATATTCTAAACAAACATAAAGATTTCATAAGAAAGCTACATATATCTTACTGTTCCACCAGAAATTACTCTGAATTTTTAGGTAATTACTAGATAAAATATGTTGAAAAAAAAATTTTTTAAGATTTTATTTATTTATTTGACAGGGAGAGAGACACAGCAAGAGAGGAACACAAGCAGGGGGAGTGGGAGAGGGAGAAGCAGGCTTCCCGCAGAGCAGGGAGCCCAATGCGGGGCTTGATCCCGGGACCCTGAGATCATGACCTGAGCCGAAGGCAGACACTTAATGACTGAGACACCCAGGCGCCCCTGAAAATTTTTAAAGCAATGTTTCACAAACAAATCCTCTTTTGTTGTCATTATCAATATGACTTAAATGAACATAGTAAAACATTCAAATAGCTCAAAAACTAATCTCTCACTTTTTTTCAAACAAGAAAAAAAAATCTTTGTGCATTTCTAGACTGCCAGACTCACCTCTAGAGATAACCATTAACAAGAGTTTCTTGTGCTTTCTTATGGAAGATGTGCAGGGATATCTATCCATTTATCTAGATATGTACACCTAGATAGATGTATATAGGTATATATATCTCTAGATATATATGTGTGTGTATATATATATATGCAAATAATATTTGTTACTTTATGTTGCCACAGATAAAAGCTCGCTAAATGCACCATTCAGTAGCTATTAGGAGGCAATGTTATGTATGATTATAAGTACTGACTCAGGACAACACAACTGATTTGAATAGAAATCCAAACTCAGCCATTTGCCAGCTATGTTACCATAGGAAAGTTATGTAATTTCTCTCTGCTTTATTTTCCATATTTATAAAAGTGTGGATGATAAAATAGTATTTACTGCATAGGGCTGTTAAGATAAAAATGTAAAAAATCATATGAAACACTTAGAACAGTGTGACATAATAAAAAAAAATTCAATAAAGATTAGCTACCATTATAGTATTATCCTACTTTTCTCGTTTTTTAATGTATCTTAGAGATTTTCTCCTATTTGCACGTACAGATCAATCTTATTCTTTTTAAAGGTTACATGGTATTTTTCCACTTGGTGAACATTGGTGGACATTGTGATGATCAGTAAAACAGTATCATCATAATATGTTTATTTTACATGAATGTGAAAAAATATACTTAAGATATAGTCTTAAAAGAAGAATTACTGGTTCAAAGAATGTAACATACCATATACATAAATAATGACCCACGCAGATAGTGACAAAAATCTTTACAAAATATACTAAATAGTTTAAGATGCACTGGGGAAAGGATTGTAGAAAGTACTATAAGTAACAATTTTTTTTTTACAATTATGTTTGGAGCACAGACCACAAAGGCATAGGCTTCTGGTTGGTTAGTGATGACAAGAAGAAAAATTAATAAGAATAGAACACCTAATATCCATATTTTTCCCCTCTCTTCTTTTTCAGAGATATGCTCTCCAGATGAAAAACCTGAAAACCTAAAATCCAATATGTGCAGAAAGACAACGTGTACCTTTATAGATGCTTTAGAAACTTGTAGATAAGGTTATTCAATGACCATTGAGAGTCAGCTATCTTGAGGTGAAAAATGCCCAGGATCTGAGATTGGAGGACCGGGTGAAAGTTTTTATTTCCCCTAATGACCTGGTGGGTGTCTTTTACCAAGCTCACTTTCTGAATTTATCTTCCTCAATTGTAAAATAAAATATGGAGGAGAAGAAAAACAATATTTATTGCAAAGGATGATTTTGAGAATTAAATAAGTATTGTAGTTCGCCCTTATCTGTGGTTTTGCCCTCCTGGAGTGAACCCAGGTGTAAATGCAGATGCTCTTCCTTCTGACTAGCGTCATGTTGTGTCACATTGCCTACATCACTCACCTCACTTGGTCTCATCACATAGGCATTTTATCATCTCACATCAACCCAAGGGTGAGTGCAGTACAATAAGATATTTTGAGAGAGAGACCACATTTACCTAACTTTTATTACAGTATGCTCTTATGAATGTTCTATTATTACTTATTGTTGTTAATCTCTTACCATGCCTAATTTATAAATTAAACTTTATCATAGGTATGTATAGATAAGGAAAAACAGTATTCATGGGATCTGGCTCAGTTCACAGTTTCAGGCATCCAGTGGGGGTCTTGGAATGTATGCCCCATGGATAAGGGGGTAAACACTATAAATTTTACAAATAATAGTTGTTATTGCTAATAATACTTTTGAAGACTATGAGAAATGCCAAAATATTGGCTGTCAAAAGTACTCGTGATTTTTTAAAAAAGCAGAGGGAAGTGAGGTTAATGTTTGAGTCTCATATATGTATAAAAAATATCTCCAAATGTAATGAA
Organism: Phoca vitulina; assembly: GCF_004348235.1. Taxonomy (NCBI): domain Eukaryota; kingdom Metazoa; phylum Chordata; class Mammalia; order Carnivora; family Phocidae; genus Phoca; species Phoca vitulina. Next base: position 3,815 of record NW_022591703.1, read on the forward strand.
GGCTTTAGAAAGACAAATTGTCATAAATTCACCTACACAAGACATAATAGACTAGTCTCATTTCCTTTTTTGAGAGAAATACTAGAATAGTACACCAGGAAATATGGTGGGTGGAGAATATCTGAAATCTAGGAAGTCATTTGAAAAAATCTCTCAGAATATTCTTATAGACAAGATGAAAAACTTAACTAGTTACTCAAGTGTGACCAGAATCATACACACAAATCAAAAGCCACTTCATAATCAGTGGAGCAAGTTAAAGTTAGTGACTTTTATAGACTACTATGTTTATTCCTTTCTACCAAAAGTTGTATCTGTCACTTCTTTGAAAATAGAGAACAATAACCTACCAAATGAGGAGCTGATATGAGAGCTGAAATGTACAGGAGACAATTTCATTGAGAAATAGAATGAGGAGCCACGGGGATTCTCACATGCAGAGCATAAAATGTGTCATGCAATGACACAGAAGATGAAATTAATAAAGAAGAGGTTTATAATTACTACAAAAATAAAATATGGAAAGATACAAATTAGCTGCATCAAGATCGCAAAAGCCAGAGATTCCACAGGGCAGCGGAGTATATTACAAGTAAGCCATGTTGTATGATTTTCCAAAATGCTAACAGATTCTGAGACTACACTGTAAGAAAAATATAGTGTCAAGATTGAAGGAAGTTATAGTCCCTTTCAATCTCAAGTTGCTAAATTCATGTGAGACGTTTTGCCCAAGCAAGAGACCATCGCATTTTCAGAAAGACTTTGATAACCCTGAGAACATTCAGATGGAAAAGGACAGAGCAGTGGGAACTTTAAAAGCATGGATGAGATCTACGTAAATGAACTGGAAATTTTTAAGACAAAGAACTAAGAGAGAGAGATTTTGGCTTTCCTTAAATATCAAGAGAACTACAGGGTTAGACATATCCTATGTGTTATTACAGTGGGAGTCAAGAACTTACGTGTGAAGTTTACAAGGTGTTTGACATCATCAAAACTAAAATGAAAAATTCTTGCAATAGCTAGGATCATTTCATAACTGAGTGATGAGATATTCTTGCACTGGAGTTGTTCATGAAGAAAATGGGGCAGTCACTTAGAGAAGTAACTTCCGTAAGGATTTGAACCCTCTTATTTTTAAGATCGTGTAATTGTCTATCAACTACTTTCTTTTTTCTTTGTCTAGTTTTTAACTGTCTTTTTTTATTTTTTGAACAATTGCAAGTATTCCATTTTTAATTTTCTTTAATTTTATTATGTTATGTTAATTACCATACATTACATCATTAGTTTTTGATGTAGTGTTCCATGTTTCATTCTTTGCATATAACACCCATTGATCCATTCAATTCATGCCCTCTTTAATACCCATCACCAGGCTAACCTATCCCCCACCCCCCTCCCCTCTAGAACCCTCAGTTTGTTTCTTAGAGTCCATAGTCTCTCATGGTTCGTCTCCCGCTCCGATTCCCCCCTTCATTTTTCCCTTCCTGCTATCTTCTTCTTCTTCGTCTTTTTTTTAACATATAATGTATTATTTGTTTCAGAGGTACAGGTCTGTGATTCAACAGTCTTACACAATTCACCGCACTCACCATAGCACATGCCCTCCCCAATGTCTATCACCCAGTCACCCCATCCCTCCCACCCCCACCACTCCAGCAGTCCTCAGTTTGTTTCCTGAGATTAAGAGTTCCTCATATCGTTGAGATCATATGATACATGTCTTTCCCTGATTGACTTATTTCACTCAACATA
>NW_022591704.1:0-5570 GCF_004348235.1 Phoca vitulina
AACCTCTCCTGGAAAGGGTTTTCTCAGCCCCTCGGCATCTTCTATGATTGGATAAATAGGCAGAAAGCCAAGCTCATGGGTAAAATGCCAGTTACCCAATCAGATCCTATCCCCTGTAAGAGACACACCAAGAACTGCGTTTGGCGTTTCACTAGGGAGGAGGTTGCTGTTTGTGGTTAAGGAGATTCATTTAATCAGGTAAAGGAAACCACATTTTTAAAAAATATAAGTTGTGCTGTGTTCGGAAGCCATAAAAATTTTTTGTTGTTGTTGCTACCAGGTGAGGTCAGGTACGTTTTTCATAGAAACTAAAGCAGTCCTATTCACATACATCAAAATAGGGGAATAGAAAGAGTCTGGTTAGAGCTGCGTCACTGAGTTCTGTGAACTTCGTCAAGGTTACATGCAAAGATCACATAATGATTTTCTATCCAGTTATTCTTACTGAGCTGGCAATCCGTTAATTCTTCCATTTTTGTTAAGAATAAGAGACATCTGGGGCGCCTGGGTGGCTCAGTCGTTAAGCGTCTGCTTTCGGCTCAGGTCATGATCCCAGGGTCCTGGGATCGAGCCCCGCATCGGGCTCCCTGCTCTACGGGAAGCCTGCTTCTCCCTCTCCCTCTGCCTCCTCCCCACTGCTTGTGTTCCAACCAAGGCCGGGTTTCCTCGTGGCTCTGTCCTTAACTCTGCCCCTCACACGGGGCCCCTTTGAAGTCTGGTGAACTCGAGAAACCCCTTCCAGTTCACTCAGGCCAGGACAAGAGCATCCGTGGGAAACACCTGCAAGCTTTCTTCCCTCTTGCGCGTCAAACCCTGCTCCCAGTTCCTCCCAGTGGCAGAGGAGGTGAGAACAGGACCCCGCGCTGGAGTGCAAAGCTCCCCCTTCCACTTTGTCTGAAGCGCATTTTGATTTCAGCGTGTATTCTGTTACATCCGAGTCTCGGTTAAACAAAGCTCTTGCTTTGTGTTCTGTTTCATGGGTACCTGAATTAGTACAGCAATCTTCAACATGCCACCAAATACTATTGCTTTTCCCTTAAAATGCAATGTATATTCTGGGTCTTTAAGTGTTTGCTAGCAAACCTCAGGACTACCTGGTGTACCCAATGCAGTCGTGGTCTTTCTGGAAATGATCCAGAAGTTTGTGATAGATGGCTTCATGAAGGTTATAGGAAGAAATAGTTAAAGGAAATTAAAAATATTTTTATATTGGTGGTACAGTCAGTTGGGCATCCAATTCTTGGTTTTGGCTCCAGTTGTGATCTCAGGGTCGTGAGATGGAGCCCTGCGTTGGGCTCTGTGCTCAGCAAGGAGTCTGCTTGAGATTCTCTCTCTCCCTCTGTCCCTCCCTTCTGCTCTCTCTCTCTCAAACAAATAAATCTTAATACGTTTTTATGTATTAGCTCTCCTCCTGGATTTTCTGGCAGTCTTTGGAAGTTCACTCCCAGATTGTTCAGAAACTAGTTATTTGCCGCCATCAGGACACTTGATAACTCATATGAACATAATTAAAAACTTGATCACAAGCACTGTCATGCCTAATGCGGAGACGGGTTTCTGGTCAACCCTTTAAAAAAAAAAAAATCTAACTTTAACTTTTTCCTACGCATCCTCCTGCAGATAAGATCATCATGATTCCAGCAACTCAAGCTCATCGTCTGAGGACCTGGTTTTCCAGAATAACACAACAAGGGGTTTCGCGTAGATGCTCCAAACGCTTCTGTTTGTTCTACACTGGATTGATAATTTTGCTTCTTGAAATTGCTGTGGTGGCTTTGTTCTCTGATCAGTTTCCTTCCATTGTCTCGATGACAATGACGGTTTCTGGCATTGTTTTTGTTATCATTACTGGAGGGATAGCCTTGTATGAATTACGCCACAGCTCCCAGGAATACACCACCCTGGGACTAGAAGAAGGAACGGAGTGTGGCACTGCCCAGAGTCGTGCTGAGGATTCCGACAGGGAAGTAGCAGTGGCTGTCACCCGGCTATAAGACTACATTAAACCTGGATACCTCGGGGCCTTTTAGCCTTCTGAAAGTTCCATGAGTATTGCTTAAGTAGAAATAAACTCTGGCTTCTAAAAAGCTTTGTTGCCTGGGTGTGGGATGTTCTTATTCCGTCTTGCCTTTATGAACTCTTTTAAGAAGTCCTCTCTCTCAAATTCATGTCTGGTGAAGGAAACGGTCTCCTCCTGCTTGTTTCTGCAGCTCCTAAACGTCTTACTGTTTTCCTAGCACCACCGAAGATCCAGCTGCTGCCCCTTATTCTGGCTGTTCTTGTCAACTCCCGTGGATTTCAACGTCCACGCAGGTGCCCAGCTCATGGCAGGTCGCAGCCTCCTTCACCTGCACTGTCCTGTTCTTTCCCCATCAGATACCCACCTCTGTGGTCATGTTTTGTATCTTACCATAAACGCCAGACCCCTGAAACATCATTTTTGGTCCCTCAGTCCCTCACCATGCATTCTTCCCCACCACACACACCTCACCTATCATTCCTGATGGCTTTGTGTCCTGCCCCTCACTTGACAGCTCTCCATCGTGATGAACTGTCGAACCCTTGGATGTCACTGGTTCCTCACTCTCCCACAGTGCCTTCAGTTGCTTCTTGTCCCATTGGGACTCCTTCCTGTGGTCCAAGAAAACCAGAGCCAGGCAGTAGTTAAGGTGGTAAAGACAGATTTCACTCAGGAACCATGACGATAGTGGAAAAGAGATCTCCGTGTAGAGGTGGGCTCAACTCGCAATGCAACAAGGACAAGTGGGGATTTCTAGCCCAGGAGCAGGATGGGTGGGTGGGACCTCATGGAGAGGAAACCACGCAGGTAAAAGGGGACTCCTGCTGGAGGCAAGCCAGGTACTTGGACATGGTCGGGAGGATGGTGGGGTTGGGGGAATTTGATCAACTCTGGAGGGTGGGAGTTCCCCACTAAACCAGCCCAGCAAGACTCTTGCTAAAATTGGACAAATACAGAGACAGACTCCAAAGTGCTACTGCAGAGTCCTACCCAGGAATAGGATTCAGAGGAGCCTCTCTAAAGTTTGGTTAAGGAGAGACTCTGTCATTGGAAATACCCCCAATTTTTCACCCCTTTTAAATCTACAGGTCTGAGCACATAGGAACCTGACTTAAACTATCCACTGTCAATAGCCCCAAACATCTTAGAGCAAATCATGCAAAAAGGTTGACTGGGGGGCACCTGGGTGGCTCAGTCAGTTGGGCGCCTGCCTTTGGCTTAGGTCATGATCTCGGGGTCCTGGGTTCGGGTCCCACATCAGGCTCTTTGCTCAGTGGGGAATCTGCTTCTCCCTCTCCTTCTCCCTCTGTGCTTTCCCTCTGTCTCTCAAATAAAATCTTTTTTAAGATTTTACTTATTTATTTGATAGAGATCACAAGCAGGGGCAGTGGTAGAGGGAGAGGGAGAAGCAACCCACCCTGCTGAGCAGGGAGCCCAACGCAGGGCTCGATTCCAGGACTCTGGGATCATGACCCGAGCCAAAGGCAGACGCTTAACCCACTGAGCCACCCAGGTGCCCCTCAAATAAAATCTTAAAAAAAAAAAAAAGGTTGACTGGTTTCTTTTAAACTCATGACCATTCCCTATTTCTGTCCCTCCTTTTGGATGTGTCCCCCACGCCTTCAGCCCTATTGGAGATTGGAAGATGGTTTCTTAATATAATTGGCCAAAGAACATTCCTTCCTTCTCCTTCGATTGACGTGTGGGGTCCTGCAATGAAAACGATCACTAACTATGTCACCTCCTCTCCCTAGGAGTCACTTCCAGCAGTCAAAGCCCTACCCAGCAGCCCCCCATTGCCTCACCCTGAAATAGGAACGCAGAGTTCCAGAAACTAGACCCTTCGGGGAATGTGTCTGCCATGATGGGCAAACTTGGTGTTAGAGGACACAGAGACCATGCAGGGAGCAGCAAGAGGAGGAAATGGTCTTTCAATTTGCAATTAGCATTTTCAGACATGAGGGAAACCTAGTGTAGAAATGAAGTTAAGTATAGGGGATTATGAAGGATCAATGACAAACAGCAAGGGCTCTTGGAACTTAAAAAATGATGGCAAAGGGGTGTCTGGGTGGCTCAGTCAGTTGAGTGTCCGACTCTTGATTTCAGCTCAGGTCATGATCTCAGGGTCCTGGGATCGAGCCCTGAGTCAGGCTCTGGGCTGGGGTAGAGTCTGCTTGAGATTCTTCCTCTCCTTCTCTGCCCCTTCCCCTGCTCACGTGTGTGAGCTATCAATAAATAAATAAAATCTTTTAAAAAATGATGGGAGATATTAAAACACCAAATCTCTGGATGATAAAAAACTTGAGAAGAACCATCTATAATGGAAAAACTGAAACAATATCCAACAATAGGTAATTACAAAAAAAAAAGACACAGAATAAGACAATAAGACATTTTACTGTCCCTAAAACTGATATCATAAGGCAGTAAAGCTAACAGGAAATTACATTAATGGTAATTGTTTCTGAGCAGTGAGGTAAGTAGTGATCTTTGCTTCTAGTCGAATCTTATGGAATTTTCTGAAATTTCACCAAGACTTCTGTATTATATTGTAATTTAAAAACCCTAACTGGTTATGTATATATAACATCACTATCCTGGTGACTCAGTGAAAGTTTACAGGAAATGAAAATACATTCCCAAAGGAAAAAAAAAATACATTTTCATACAGGCCATATCATGGTATTGTTTTAAAAACAATTATAAGCTTTTTGTCTTGGCTTTTCCATCACTCCATCAGGTGCCCCAAAAATAAAATCTTTAAAATAAAAAAAATAAAAGAGGGAACAGATAAACAGTGATAGACCCTACCGTGCAAAAGTATTCAACGTAAAGAACAGGCAACAGATACTCAAAACAACATGGGTGAATTTCAAAATAATCACCCAAAATGAGGGGCACCTGGGTGGCTCAGTCGTTAAGCGTCTGCCTTTGGCTCAGGTCATGATCCCAGGGTCCTGGGATCGAGCCCCACATCGGGCTCCCTGCTCTGCAGGAAGCCTGCTTCTCCCTCTCCCTCTGCCTGCCACTCCCCCTGCTTGTGTTCCGTCTCTCGCTGTCTCTCTCATAAATAAATAAAATCTTAAAAAAAAAAAAATCTTAAAAAAAATCACCCAAAATGAAAGAAGCAAAATAGAAAAGATTACATACTTAATGCTTTTTATATAAAATGCAAAGCAATCTACAGTAACAAAAAGCAGATCAGTGGTAACTGGATATAGAGAGACAGGTATGGATTACCAAGGGGCACAAGAAAACTTCTGGGAGCGATGGATGGGGGTTTTTCATCTTATTCCTGCTGATGCTTCATTGGTACATACACAATTCAAAAGCCATCGACTGTATGCTTTGAATTGGTGCAGTCTTGTCCCTCGTTTCTACCTCCATGAAGCTGTGAAGGAAGAAGCATAGAGTGAGTGATTTTAAGCAGCGTTTCCCGTCTTTGCTGATAAATTAGGAAGCCCTGGGTGCTGGGGAAAGTCTGTTCTCCTGGTCCCGCTGCTGGAGCCCCTGTGAAGCACCAGGTGAACTGTGCTTTCAACAAGGGACT
>NW_022591705.1:0-2360 GCF_004348235.1 Phoca vitulina
CAATATAGATAACATTTTGTTGAAAATGAATTTATTTTAAAATTTGAGCACCTGGCTGGCTCTGTCAGTAGAGCGTGTGACTCTTGATCTTGGGCGTTGTGAGTTCGAGCCCCGTGTTGGGTGTAGAGACTTAAAAATAAAATCTTTAAAAAAAAGTTTGGTCATAGTTTTGCATTAGACTATTTTCACTCTACTTCCAAACTGTATTATTTTATTCATGCAGGTTGATGATCTTAGAGCAAAACTGGAAACTGCATCTTCAAAATGTCTATACCTGGATGCAAACAACCAGCTTCTTACCCAGGAGTTAACATCTATGAAGGAAATGCAGAAGAAATATGAAAAACTAGAGAAGGATAAAAAGAAGTTGGAACAACAAGTAGTAAACCTCAGAAGTCAAGTAGAATTCAGTATGGTAGAATACAGTAAAACAGAACAATATAAATGGGAGCTTGAAGAAAGGACAAGATTGGACATAACAGAAAAATTAAAAGAAGCCAATCTGTTTTTCGAGGTTAATTTATTGATCTGTAGTATGCTTTAATCATTTCACTGCAAGTTACATTTTGGTTATATGCATTGTATAGTTTTCCTCTACTTCCTTTATAGCAATTTGGTAAATTTCTAGAAGCATTTGTTCCTTCTCTTTAAAAATTTCAGTTTTCATCATTATTCTCACTAAGTTGATTTTTCAGAATGATTCACAGTAGAGAATCATTTTATTTTTTAAGATCAGTTGGTATAAAACAAGACTATTGACAGGAAAAGAAAAGATGGTGTTTTAAAAATTTTAACCATGGGGTGCCTGGGTGGCTCAGTTGGTTGAGCAGCTCAGGCTCGTGAAATCAAGCCCAGCATGGAGCCTACTTAAAAAAAAAAAAAAAAATTGTACCGTACTTGGATTATTTTTTTTTAAGATATTTATTTATTTATTTAGAAAGCACGGGTGAGGGGATGCACAGAGGGAGAGAGAGAATCCCAGGCAGACTCCATGCTGAGTACGACACAGGGCTTTATCTCAGGACCCTGAGATCACGATTGAGCAGAAACCAAGAGTCGGGCCCTCAACCAACTAAGCCAGCCAGGCACCCCCTGTACTTGGATTATTCTTAAGTTGTATTGTTCACTTTTTAAAAGTTTTAAATGATTCTGTTATTCTCTGAATTATCAGATTGCATGAGTTCTAATATAAGAATGATTGAACTTTATCATTCAGATTTAATTCAGTTGACATTGATGATAAATATTTTCCACTTCAGCTTTTTTTTCACATTTACAATTGCTCTCTGAATCATTGACTCAAAACTAAAGGAAAGAAATATACTATAATTATCCAGATTAAAACTTATTTTAAAAGTATGCTTTTAATTTGCTTTAGACACAACTAGCATCTCAAGAAAGCTTAGGACAGATAAGAGAAACTAATAATACTTTAATAAGAAATCATATGGAAATCAGAATTAAAGACCTGGAACTTGAACTATCCAGAATGAAAAGTTTTCAAGATTTTTATGAAACAGAATTTGAAAAATACAAGCATCTGTACCTAGAAGAATTAAAAGTTCGAGTATCATTGGAAAATGAACTGAACAAGTAAGTTAAAACAGAATCATAGAAAATAGATTTAGCTTGTTAATTTGCCTCTAAAGCATAATTTTTATGGAGCCAGGTTCGTGAGATGAGTAGAAAGTGAAAGCCAACTAGATAGTTTAATTTTGGGAAATGATGTTTGTAAAAGAACTTACCTTTGAAATGTTAGTCCAAGACAGTTTGCATCTCTCCTCCTTCTTTTGGTTTTACGTGATTTTATTTGTTTCCGCTTAATATTTTCAGTTAATCTGATCTCCTAGTCTTTAAGCTAATGGTTAGAAGCTTTATAATTTAGACAGCATGTTATTATAAAATTGTTTGTCAGAATTGCCCTATATAGAAATGAGTTTATTAATATTAGTTTATTTTTGGAAGAGTACATCTTTAACCCAAACTGCACATCCTGGCAGCTTGGTAAATTTACTTTTTTGATTGTGATTTTTGTTGTTATTACCAAATAGAGGGTGCTTTAAAACAAAGTGTTCTTTGTAGTTTTTCTACCTTACATAAAGGTATACATGTGAAATACAAAAAGATTCACCTGGGGCGAAAGGCAGTATAATTCCCAAAGTGGCTAAAAATAGCACCATGGTGGACATGAGGAGGGGCTGGGTGAAAGACAGAAAGGGTAGATTCGACCTCCAGTACCCTGGTAACTGTGTTATAACCTAATTGGCTCTGGAGCTGTTTTATTTCTTTCTGATCACAACTCTGCCATCTAGCAATTGTTGGTCTAAATTATTCCTCAGTGCCAAATGCTCAATTTCTCT
>NW_022591705.1:2370-5565 GCF_004348235.1 Phoca vitulina
ACTAATAGCCATTTCTCTCCCTCCTTAATTTGAATTACTTGTTAGTTAGGAATCTCTAGAAATATATGTACTTCTTTAGAACAATTTTAAACCTATCATTATATATTGTAGGTCTGCTCTGTCACATTTTCAGTGTTAAAGCACAGTTTTATGGCACATTCTGTTTATTATTATGGAAACTTTGAAAAAATGCAAGTCATTTAGGAATGATTTGGGGAGAAATGAAATACTAAGCATTGTGTTTTGTAATCTTAACAGGACTGATGAGAAGCTGGCAGAGACCAGTACCAAACTTCTGGTGGAGAAACAGCAAAAAAAGTATTTGATTAATACTATTACTGTGAGACCTATCCTAGAATTGCCTTCTGTTAGAAATATGAATAATAGTTCACTGTTCAATACAAATATTGTTCCAAGAGAAAACCTAGTGATTCCTACCTCAAGCTCATGGCCTACAAATAATGGCATTGAGATTTTCTTGACCAAGGTTAGTATCGTTTTTTCCTTGGGTTTCAGATTTCTGATATAATTTTTGTTTTCAATTTGGTGAAATTCTGAGTTAACACACACTAAGTAAAAGTCATAATTATATGTGCTAATAAAGAAATGAGACAGAAATTTTATGATTTTTTTCAGTTCCTGGAGCTCTTACTTTCAAGAGATACCTATTATTAACGTTATTTAATAAATATAACTAAACTGACATATTTTATTATTTTTTTAAAGATTTATTTTATTTTATTTTTTTGAAGATTTTATTTATTTATTTGACAGAGACACAGTGAGAGAGGGAACACAAGCAGGGGCAGTGGGAGAGGGAGAAGCAGGCTTCCCTGTGGGGCTCGATCCCAGGACCCTGGGATCATGACCTGAGCGGAAGGTAGACACTTAATGACTGAGCCACCCAGGCGCCCCTAAAGATTTTATTATTTTAGAGAGAGAGAGTGCACAAGAGGGAGAGTGAGCATGAGACTTTCAAGCAGACTCCCCACTGAGCGTGGAACCCTACGTAGGGCCCAGTCTCATGACCTATTTTCTTACATAAGAGTACATTCTTTTTTTTTTTTAAGATTGTATTTATTTGCGAGAGAGAGAATGAGAGGGAGGAGCGGACTCCCTGCTGGGCAGGGAGCCCGATGCGGGACTCGATCCCAGGACTCCAGGATCATGACCTGAGCCGAAGGCAGTCGCCCAACCAACTGAGCCACCCAGGCGCCCCATAAGAGTACATTCTTAATTGCTTTCTTACTTATAGCATTTTTTTTTTTTACTTATAACACTTCTATTGCACGTTTTACAAAATGTCTTGTTGAGCAGTTGTAGAGCATTTTCTAAATACCTAAATCAAGCAAATATTTGATTTTTTTTTTTTCAGAGAGGGAGTGCAAGCAGGTTGAGGAGCAGAGGGTAAGCAGGCTCCATGCTCAGTGTGGAGCCCGATGTAGGGTTCAGTCTCACAACCCTGAGATCGTGACCTGAGCCAAAATCAAGATCAGACACTTAACTGTGACTGAGCCACCCAGACGCCCCACAATTTGTATTTTTAAAAAGAAGTTCACATATATCTACCTTGTCATCACTTGAATGATTGATGACTAAGATGGGAATGATAGGGAGTCTTTAAATAGCAGCTAGTTTCCTTTGTGTATCATTGTTATTAAAATATCCATTTCAATGAATGCACATAGGTTTATGGGTTTGATGGTATATTCATGGTCTTATTAATGTAGAAAAAGTAGCATAGGCTCATGGTAAATGAGGCCTCAATCTTGTTCTTTCATGCAGCATCCTTATTGTCTTGCTCTCTTCCCTTCTAATTTGAGGACTTTCTTTAGTGTTATGCTTGGATGCCTTTAGATTTTTGGTTTGTGATCACCATGAAGTTCATATATAACATGCTATGTATATAGCAGTCTATTTTAAGTTGATGGTTACTTAAGTTCAAACACATTTTAAAAACACTACATTTTTACACCCCACCTTGTTTTATTTGATGTCTTAGTTTACATCTTTTTATTTTGTGTATCCCTTAACTAATTACTGTAGATATAAATGATATTACTACTTTTGTCTTTCAACCTTCATACTAGCTTTATAAAAGTGATTAATCTATTACCTTTACTGTATGTTTGCTTTTAACAAAATAAAACTTTCTTTAAAAAAAAAAAAAAGATTTTATTTATTTGAGAGAGAGAGCAGGGGAAGGGTGGAAGAAGCAGGCTTCCCACGGAGCAGGGAGCCTGATGCAGGGCTCGATCCCAGGACCCTGGGATCAAGACCTGAGCCGAAGGCAGACGCTTAACCGACTGAGACACCCAGGTGCCCCCCAATAAAACTTTCTTTCATAATTTTTTTTACTTCTAGTTATGGCCTTTCCTTTTTTTTTTTTTTAAGATTTTATTTATTTATTTGACAGAGACAGCCAGAGAGAGAACACAAGCAGGGTAAGTGGGAGAGAGAGAAGCAGGCTTCCTGCTGAGCAGGGAGCCCAATGTGGGGCTCAATCCCAGGACCCTGGGATCATGACCTGAGTCGAAGGCAGATGCTTAACGACTGAGCCTCCAAGGCTCCCCTCCTTTTTTTTTTTAATTTTAATTTATTTATGAGAGAGAGAGAGAGAGCAGAGCAAGCGAGAGAGAACACAAGTGGGAGGGGAGGGCCAGAGGGAAAGGGAGAAGCAGGCTCCCTGAGCAGGGGGCCTAATGTGGGGCTCGATCCTAGGAGGTCCCTTAACCTATCCTCATTTTTAAAATTCTTTTTTTTCTTTTTGGCTTGGAGGATTTCTACTACCCTGTCTTGCAGATCATGCATCTGTTCTGCAGCTTTCAATCTGCTCTTGATTCCCTCTGGTGTATTTTTCATTTCAGTTATTGTATTCTTTAGCTCTGATTGGTTCTTCTTTATATGTTCTCTTTGTTGAAGTTCTCACTGAATCCATCCATTCTTCTCCCAAGTTTGCTGAGCATCTTTATGACCATTACTTTGAACTCTTTATCAGGTAGACTATTTATCTCTGTTTCATTTAATTATTTTTCTGAAGTGTTGTATTGTTCTTTCATTTGGAAAATACTCCTCTGTCTCCTCATTTTGTCTGACTTTCTATGTTTGTTTCTGAAATTGTTCTTTTCAACTTTTTCCCTCTTTAAAATATGTTGCTTTGAACAATGAATGTTAGTTATAAAGTCAAGGAAGAAG
>NW_022591706.1:0-5561 GCF_004348235.1 Phoca vitulina
GGAAGCCTCTTGCACCGTTGGTGGGAATGCAAACTGGTGCAGCCACTGGGGAGAGCAGTATGGAGGTTCCTCAAAAAGTTAAAAATAGAGCACCCTAGGACCCAGTATTTTCACTTCTGGGTTTTTACACCAATAATACAAAAACACTAATTCAAAGGGATGCATGCACCCCTATGTTTATACACAGCATTATTTTATGGCAGCATTATTTACAATAGCCAAGATATAGAAGCAGCCCAAGTGTCCATTGATAGATGAATGGATAAAAAAGAAGTGGTATATATTTACAACAGAATATTATTCAGCCATAAAAAGAATGAAATATTGCCATTTGAAATGACATGGATGGAGCTAGAGTGTATAATGCTAAGTGAATAAGTCAGAGAATGACAAATACCATAAGTTTCACTCATATGTTGAATTTAAGAAACAAAACAAATGAACAAAGGAAAAGAGAGAGAAAGAGAGAGAGAGAAACCAAGAAGTAAACTCTATATAGAGAACAAACTGATGGTTACCAGAGGGGTGATGGGTGAAATAGGTGATGGGGATTAAGGAGTACATTGTTATGAGCACCGGGTGTTGTATGGAAGTGCTGAATCACTACGTTGCATACATGAAACTAATATAACACTCTATGTTAACTATACTGGAATTAAAATTAAAAACAATAAAAAACTGTAATGAAATACCTTTTTACATACACTAGGATAGCTAAAATAAAAAAAGATAGACAATAACAAGTGTTGGTGAGAAGGTAGAGAGATTGAACCATCATACATTGGTGGAGGGATTGTAAAATGATGAAATCACTTTGAGAATCAATTTGGGACTCCCTCAAAAATTCAACACAGACCTACCATATGACTCTGTAATTCCATTCTTCATAGGCCCAAGAGAATTGAAAGGAAGTCTAAACAAAAAATTGACCACAGATGCTCATAGCAGCATAATTTATAGTAGCCCAAATGTGGTAACAACCCAAATGTCCATCAACTAAAGAATAGTTCAGTAAAATGGCATATTTGTCATAAAAAAGAATGAAATGCTCATAGATGCTATAACATGAAATATTGAACCTTAAGAATATTATGCTAAGTGAAAGAAGCTATATACAAATGGCCATAATATGTGTCCTTCCATTTATATGAAATTTCAGAATAGGCACATCCATAGAGACAGAAAAGAGATTAGTGTTTACCATGGACTGGGGAAAGGGGAGAATGTGAAGTGGCTACTGATGGGCATGAGGGTTCTTTTGGGAATGATAAAATATTGCTACATTTCATAGTGGTGATTACTGCACAACTATGAATATATTAAACACTGAATTGTGTTTTTTAACTGGGTGAATGTTAAGGTATATGAATCAGAACTTAATAAAGCTGTCATAAAAATAAATATGAAACAAAGATTTTCAAATATAAACTGAAAGCATAACTTACAGTTAATAAAAGGTAGTTATCAAGTAAAAGTAAAATGATCCTAATGGAAGCTTTGATATGCAAGAAATAATAAAGAGCAATGAACAGAGAAGATATTTGTTTAGTTGTCTAAACTATATGAAACAAAAATTTCCTTAGATAAATTAATTGTATGAAACAATAGTGTATTAAACAAACATAATATTTCTTAATTTAATCAAGAGGATGAAAAGAGTATATATTTATGCAAGTCCAATCTGATATAAAACAGTAATAAGGTCTTTAAGGTAAATCCATTTTATAATAGAATAATATATTTTTTTTCAGTTTCAGATAGAATTTATAAGGTAGAAGTCCTGTGTATAAGTTGGGAGGGTTAAATGTATAATTTCTAAAAACATGTATTATAGGAAAAATGTGAAAATACCAATTAACGTTATTTTGTAAGTTTAGGAATATCTGAATTTTCAAAGTTGGCATAAACTGATAAACAATGGAACATAACAATAAAGTTACTAAACTTGAAAGATGAAGAATCCTGTGAGGGTCTATGCAAATGCATATCCATAAAGAGTGAAAAATCAGAATGGCTTTATAGTTTATACAGTTTCATTGAATTCCAATATTTTGCTAAACAATTGTGACAGTGATGTGAGAGAAAATAGGACCTGAGGAAATAGGACTTGAAATACAGATTTAATATTCAAGTTTTAAGGCAATAAAATAAACATTCTCCATGGATGCATCACTCAATATAACTTGATCATTTAAAGATATTTGATGATACATCCAGACAATCAACACGTGACGCAAAACAAAAGTGAAAAGATGTGACTCGAAAGGATTTGCTATTAGTCCATCATCTTTTTTAGAAGTACAAATACCACACAGCTGTTGAAATTATAATCAGAGGATCCAAGTTTGTATATGATTACTTTAACATTAAAATATCACCTTATGAAAATCAGATGGGTAAGAGGATGGGCATGTGCCAGAAGGTTTAAAAATGCTAAATTCTTTATTTAGTAAATAGAAGAATTAGTAGCTTCTGTTTCCAAGTTAAAAAAGTAAGAGTTAATGTACTTCTAGTTTCATAATTTCTAAAGGTAAACTAGAAAAACTGTACTGTTTATATACTTCGAAATTACTATTAGGGGAAAAAAACCCATAAAAGCACACAAATTAAAACACACCACAGCCATGTAGAAATCTTTATAGGGGCTATTTAAAAGAGAAAACAAAATATAAAATAAAAAAATGTTTTGATAGTATGTACATAGATTAAATTTAACTGGAACAAATTAGATTCGGTCAAACAAATTTCACACTACATTAAATAGGCTTATAAACCCTAAATCAATATGCCTCAGAAATGCCAAAATAGAAGTGTGGGAAAAAAAAAAAAAGCAAGCCAGAGACACAAAAAAGAAGCAGAAATCAGATTACTAAAGCAAGAGAAGTTTGAAAGGAGGTGAGAGGAGCAACGATGAATCATGAAACAGAGAGGCACTTCCAAATTACAAAGGTTACAACCCAAACTGGAAAGCTAATGGTCCTGAGTCTTCATGTAACAAATAACACAGCATCAAAATCTATATTGCCGAAATAATAGGACAT
This sequence comes from Phoca vitulina, assembly GCF_004348235.1. Lineage (NCBI taxonomy): Eukaryota > Metazoa > Chordata > Mammalia > Carnivora > Phocidae > Phoca > Phoca vitulina. The sequence continues at coordinate 3,042 of NW_022591706.1, forward strand.
TCAATAGAAAATTGTAATAAAATGTTTGACTCCATTTTTGATATATGACTCCTGAGAGGTCTCAAGTCCTTCATTTCCCTTTCCACTGCTTTCCCAAATCTAGGCAGGCTGGTAAGAAAGCCTGGTCCCCTCTCCTTCAGTGCTAATGGAAAACTCACAGCAGGCAAGCCCCAGCTCATGCCTGTGGGAAGCCCCAACAACATTAAAAACCAATCTAGTCTCCTGCCTTTTAGGTCATTTTTGGACCTGCTTGGGATCTCACCCTGCTCTCCCAAGAAAGCCTCATTATGTGATGAATGAAACTTTCCCTACCCGTTGGTATGGTACCACTGTCTCAACATGTAAACAAAAGTTTTCATTTGTGTGGGGGGAGTCCATCCAGTTACTGCATGATGATTACAACAGAAATAGACAATTGTATTAGGATTTTTTTAATTAACATATAATATATTATTTGTTTCAGGAGTTGTATTAGGGTATTTTAACCTGTATCTCAGCCCAGGCAAGAAACAAATGAATATATAGAGGGTCTAAATGGTATAAATAGATATATTTAAATTAAATGCATACACATCTACTTGATTATATATTTATATTTTATGTGTTTAGCGATAAATAGATATAAAATATATATATACATGTACAACACACAGATATACAGTCGTATATAATGTATATGTATGTATGCATTGGTACGTGTGTGCATATATGTGTGTCAACATACACCCAAAAAGGAGCCTTATAGAGAGTATAACTTCTTTCAAGTATCCAAGGAATATTTTTTTTTTTTAAGTAGGCTCCACACCTAATGTGGGGCTTGAACTCATGACCCTGACATCGAGAGTCACGTGTTCTACTGACTGAGCCAGCTAAGTACCCCTATCCAAGGAACATTTTTAAATGACTATGTAGTAAGGCACATCTGCAAACAAAACAAAAAAAAATCAAGAATAGAAAAACAGACCCCATTATTTGATGAGAAACAAAAACTGGAAATTGATAAGAAAAATAGAAACTGGAAACCACAAACCACTGGGAAATTGACTTAATTTCTTCTTCTCCCCCCGCACCTTATTATTTTCTACAAAAATTGGACTGTGATTAATTTTGAGGGATAACTCTAAAGAACTTTTGGGATTTTGCACCTCCTTGTTTTGGGAAGAAGGTGAGAATGTTTAAGTGTAAGTATACAGCTTTTGTTGTTGTAAATGGACATTGAACCATTTGTACAAAGGCAAGTATGGTCTTGAATAGTCAAATGGGTGAGGTGTGCTTGTCACTGGACTTTTGTCTCTCAGCTCCAAATCTGCTCTTCTCTATTTTGTTCTGTGACTCTGGGGCTGGTCCTCTCCAAGGCACTTCTTTTTTTGCCAGTTGCTCTCCCGTTAGGCTCTTAGTGGTGACCACTAAGGTGAAACTACCTGATTGGAGGAAGGAGGGGACCTGTTACTTCCTGTTTTCTTCCTGTGCCTGTCACTACATCACATTAATAGTTCTTCACCTCGGCAGTGGCAGTTCCTCCAAGCGGTAGTAGTTGATTTCAGGTTGCAGTTGTTTTAGCTGTCAGAACTAGCTTCCATGTACACCCCGAGAGAGTCCAGTACCAGTTGGTTGAAGCTCCTGTCTTAGAGGTCTGGTCCCAGCTCCATGGGTCCCATCTCCTGAGGTATCAGATAATTAGCCGACAGCATGTCTGCCTCAGAGGTACAACTCCTAGTTCCCCAGGGTCCCTCCATTCATCCCCCTACCCGAAGGGGTTGTAGCTTCATCCAATAGTGACTACTTCTGTGATTCCTCAGTGTCTTTGATTATTATTAGCAGTAGTAATGGTACATTTTCTGTTCTCTGCTGCCTGGTTGAGAATGGTTCATATAAAATTCTCTTTGTTGAAATGATCGCACTAGTTCCTACCTCCAGCAAGACCCTGACTAATACAGAAACCCATCCTTGCTCCTCCAGATACTTAATCCCCTAAACATAAGAAGCCAGTTTCCTAAGTGTCTCAAGCAACCACCTCTCCTAGTTGCTGGGATCTTACATGCAAATTACTCCAAAGCCTATAATCATGGATTCTCTAATCACTTTCCCCAGAGAGGCATCACATTTAATTATGTCATTGTCTCCCATTGTAAAATTCAGAGCTCATGTGCCATGTCTTATGTACTTAGATAATTTCTGAACACCAAAATAAATTTGATTAACCAAATGCCCTTTCCCTGATTATAGTAGAAGACTGAGAGCTATAATAAGTTCCTGAAACCATTTCTACTGAAAGCAATACTCATTCCTGTGGTTTACTTTTAGCCCAAATAGCTATTATAGTAGATAGAGACTTTTGTGGTTAAGAATCATTAATTATTTTTTTCTTGTTTTATGTGCTTATGAAGGCAATCATAGGTTTTCAAAGCCCTCAGAAGAATATTTAGTGTTTACATGTTAAGAAGTAAGATTCTTGAACTACTCTTTTGATACTATCAAAAGAGAATGCGGGCCAATGTAAGTGTGCAAGAGCATTTTAGT
>NW_022591707.1:0-5561 GCF_004348235.1 Phoca vitulina
GATCTTTTTCTTTCTGGTCCAGTGTTACTTTTGGGCTCTCTCTTGGCATAGAGGATCCCTTTTAGTATTTCTTTCTTTTTTTTTTTTTTTTAAGATTTTATTTATTTGACAGAGAAAGACACAGCGAGAGAGGGAACACAAGCAGGGGGAGTAGGAGAGGAAGAAGCAGGCTTCCCGCGGAGCAGGGAGCCCGAAGCGGGGCTCGATCCCAGGACCCTGGGATCATGACCTGAGCCAAAGGCAGAGGCTTAACGATTGAGCCACCCGGGTGCCCCAGTAATTTTATTTTATATTCCTCTTCTTTTGGGGGTGAAGTTGAAGATCATTTTATATGTTTAAGAGCCATTTATATTATCTTTTACTGTGAACTGTCTGGTCAAGTAAGGAATTACTTTCTTGACCTTAGTAAAATGATAGTAACACTGTTAGGCTCTGAAGTCCTTTCTATCAAGGCAGTGAAGGGATTTGAGATGGGAGGGTGACTTAGTCAGATTGAGAAGTTGACCAAATGACCACAGTCCTTGGGCATGCAGGGAATCCTCACCCTAAAGATGGAGCCTATGGGTAGACTCTATAAGAAATGTAAAGAAAGTAAAGTGGTGGTTCCTGAGAATAAGGCCATGGACCTTACTTGGAGCTGAGGGTGAACCCAGGCATCAGGGAGATGGGGCCAGGCCTGGCTAAGAGGCCTGAAGTCCTGTCTCCCAGGCTCCTGAGGCAGCTTTCCTAACCAGTGCTACAGAGGTGGGAACCCACCTTGGGGCCCTGGGAGCTGGACGCCCCAGGCAGGGTGTCAGCCGGCCTTCCTTCCTTCTTCCTCTGCATGGGCTGGCATCTCCAGACCGGACCCACTAGGAGAGGGCTTCCCAGGCAACATGTGGTGAGCATCTTTAAAGTTTTGTTCCAATAATCTATCTGTTGTGCACGATATTCTATGACATACATGAGAAATGATTTCCTAGAAAAATAAAATGCAAGAGACACATAAAATAGAAGCTCAAGTTATTTATTAGGAGAATCAATAGACATAGAATTCCTATGTCCCATTGCAGTAAGTTTCTAAACGCTACTGAGATTTGGTTCTTAAAGTAGTTATACTTTAAGCAACAGGGCTTTAGAACAGATATTATCTTCCATTTCCCCCTCTTAGAACAGATACTATTTTCCATTTTCCCCTCTTTCATTTCTCATCGCCTTCACTCCAGCTCCCCAGCCCACAGCTGAACCAGTCCATTTATTCGGCAACGTTTGCTCATGCCTTCCCCTCCCGCAGACGGTCTATGAGGCCACTTTATAAACAGGGGCTCTTACCCACACAAGATGGAGAGGAAGGGAACGTGGTGGCAATACGGCTTTTCTTTTTTTTTTTTTTTTTGCTTTGACATTTATCTGCCCCATTTCCTGACCCCAGAATCTTATTTTCGTCATGATCTCCATTGTTGAGTTTTCACAGAGTCATGAGAGGCTTACAGCTAACCAAGAGAAGGTACATTTCCAAGAGGAACATTTAGATCTGATTTTTTATGTAAAACCCTTGGCTTTCTTATGTAAAATTATGGGACTTTTTTTTAAGATGGTTAATTCCACCATCAAGTAGACTGTACTTACTTGAGTTCAAACAGCTTTAAAAAAAAAACTGGGTGTTGCACGCAAATAATGAATCATGGAACGCTATATCAAAAACTACTGAAGTACTATATGGTGATTAACATAACATAAAACAAAAAACAAGAGAATGTGAAAGTCACTCTTTGTCCCATGAAGTCCACAGATAAACCGCTGACCCCAAAGAAGAGCAGAAGGGTCCTCATTTGCTCTTCTCCTGGGGTGGGCTCTGCAGGGATGATTTCCAACCTCACTGAGCGATAGCTTGTCTCTGTCTCTCAGGATATTTTGCTCGAGTCCAAGGCATCAGCCAGCTGCTAAAGGCATTTCTGCGGAAGACAGGATGTCATTATCAAATTCTAAATCTTGGCGCTGGGATAGATACCACCTTCTGGAGATTAAAGGTAAATGAAAATTCCCCTTTTTCTTTCCCGAATTGTTTCGTTTGTGAAGGTGCCCGCCTGGTTCAAAAATGTTAAAAATATATTCAGAAGGAATGCAGTGACTGCCTATCTTGCCCCCCTGTCCCCAGCTGCTTGCACCTGCTGCCACCCTCAGCCACATATGTGATGTCACCAGGGCCTCGGTGAAGGATAGGTGCCTGACTTCCCATCCTTTGCTGTTGCAACAGGGGTTATGATAAAAATCCTTGTAGACATGTCCTCAGCACGTGTGGAAGAGCCCTGCCAGTGGAATTATGAGACCCAGAGCCCCTGCATCTGCCATATTGATGATAAGGAAGATTTTATTGTCATCGTGACAGTATCATCGATACAGTTTGGGGATGTGCAAGGCTGGGTGATGGTGATATGACACAAAGGCCTTTTGTAGCTATTCCCTGATTTGATCCCTCACCTGCTCTGTTAGGGGGCAAGAACAGGTGTAACTATGCTCACTCACAGGAAAGGAGATGGGTCCGGTTAGTGCAGAACCAGGACCGAAGCGCTGGTCTTGGATTCTGGGCTGGAATTGAAGTGCCCAATCTGTTCCCGACGACACCCTCACCCATTGCATTTTCTTTCCTGTACATTTGTACAGAATTTTCTGTTTTTTCTATTAGGTCAGTCATGTGGCAGTGATGGGTTCGGGAGTTTCCCCAGAGTTCTTGCAGACATACACCAAGATAAATTAGAGCGTGTGGGCCTAACGCGACCTGCATATGTGTTTTGTCCCTAATGAGCTCTCCTGATAAGAAGGTTTTCGGTCATCAGTGTTCCCGACCTTTCTGTTACTCAGGAGAAAACTCAGCAGCCTCAGCCTGGCCTGAGTATCAATCATTTGCCTCTGCCTTTTTCATTCAGGTTAGGAGAGCTCACGTTTATGAGGTGCTTGCACTTCCATGACCTCATGAATTAACTTGGGAGCTCTGTGGGGCGGTGGGTTACACAGATAGGGAAAGGGGGGGCATGAGAGCCTGTGTCTCCCCCAAATTGGACAGCCAGTGGGGCTGGAGCGTGGAACAGACAATGGACTGCAGCTCCTCCAAGTCCACGTTCCTTCCCTGTTCTCTACACAGAGCCTTGTGCTTATTCAGGGGGGTCTTTGCGGTCTTCTGTCCGTGTTGCGTCTGTACCTCAGTGACCATGGTGTGGTGGAAGGAGCTGGAACAGAATGCAGGGGCAGAACGTGTGCAGTGTGAGCAGAAGCCGCTGGAGAAAAGCCTCCTCTCGGCCCAACTCCCTTTTGCCTTGGTCCCGAGGTTTGGTTTCCCCCCCTGTCATGTAGGTCGGTTAATAATGAATAAGTCTGACATTTTTATTTCTGGTCAAGGTACACTGAGACCTAGGTACCCCTTCCAAGAGAAAGGTTATCTGTCAGGAGTGAGGAAGGCTAATAGCATAGGGTCTAAAAGATTTTATGGAGGAATTTTGGTTTGTTTGATAATTATATTGGTCCAAAGGTTTTTTTTGTTTTTGTTTTTTTTTAAATCTAAGTTTCTTTAAAAAAAAAATGCTTGTTTGCTCTTTGGAGTCTAGGTCAAATGGGTGAAACTTGCCTGCCCTCACCGTGCGGGGTGCTTTGTGATATTTGCTGTTGTATCCTATTTGATCCCCCAAATGCTGGTCCCACCCTCCCACCACATTGGTTTCCTGACCCTCCCTAATCTGTCTCAGTCTGGGTTTTGGAAAGCTCTGTTAGGTCCTATTTCCCCAGCACCTCTCAGTGCCTCCCCACGTCCATCCCAGTGGCGGCTCCCCCAGTTCAGGTTCCCCGTGACTTCTTCCCTGGACCTTCTTCCTGGATGGCTGTGAGATCCTCCTAACTTTTGTCCTCCATCCATTCTCCTCGTGGAGACCAAAGTCACCTAAAAAATACATTTCTGACCATAGTGTTCCTGATTTAAGGCCCTAAGGCCCTAAGGCCTTTGCTGTTTGGGGCCTAGTGTTCAGTACGTGAAGATGGTCAGTCAATGTATGAGGGAATACAGAATTAGAAAACGTACTGTGTGTTTTTCCTCAGGATGAAGATCTTCTCCCAACTAAATATTTTGAGGTCGACTTTCCAATGATAGTCACGAGAAAGCTGCACAGCATCAAGTAAGTGTGGCTCGGACCAGAGGACAGAGCCGGGTAGATTCAGAGGCAGCGGTCAGTAGGGGGCTGGTCTGCATGCCGGAGACCTCATTTTAGGGGGCTCTCCTTGCACCCCCTCCCTTCTTTCTTGCTGGCCCCAGGATCCTCATTCCAACCTGTTGAGCAGTCTTCCAAATGCAATACACACCCTCCCTTGAGACTCTTCTGTCCATGAATGTCATTTCTCTGAACCTTGAAAAGAAATGACCTACAGTAGTTTAATCATCGGAATTGTTCTGTGTCTTTTGTCTACTTTGATATCTCCAGGGCATAGAGAGGTGTCAGGCCCAGAGCAGATGCTGAGTATATATTGTTTGAGTAAATGATGACGAGGCTGAATTTAGTCATTTACTATACGTGAGATTTTCCAGGGGCGACCCTGAGGCCAGGTTTTAAAAAGTTTGCAGAGTTGTAGAGGACAAGTTTGTGAATCTCTGCTGGGACCTTTTGTAGCATCATGTGAAATGCTTCACTTGGATCATCATTCAGTGCTCAGAGCAGACTCGTGAATTCTGGGGGGGACCCGAGGCTCAAAGCAGTGAAGCGAATTTCCGTCAGGGCACCTGTGGACGAAAGGGTGGAGCTGAGATTTAAACCCTGGCCTCGTGCCTAAGGTCAAGGTTTCTTAGTGGTTTTAACCTGTACTCCCTTCCCTGTTTTTAAATGAGTGATTTCAATAAAATGCCAGGTCTTACATTTAAAAAAATTTTTAGTGAACCTAAAAGTTTCAGCTTGTCCTTCATAGATGTCTGATTCTCATCACCTGGAAATATTTTTCAAGTATGAGGTTGTTCTACTTTATCCTATAAAAACAAGGTTTTCACCCTTTCCAAATACAAGATTCTGTTATAGTAAATATGCTTTTTACTTGCCGTCTGGCGTCTGAGGCTGGGCATCTGCAGAGGACAGCCTAGCTTGTTGGATCCCCGAGTGAAGTAAGAGTAAGTGGGCTCTCACATAAGCCCAGAGGTGGCTTCTGGGCTGAAAAATGCTTTGGCCTTTGTGAATGGTTGTTTGATAGAGGATTTGGCTCTCTGAGGTCTGATTTTTGCATATTGTGAAGGAGGAGACTCATCACATAAATGTTACTGACTTCAGGTCTGAGTAGGAGTCTGTTTTTCAGTTAACTGTGAGCAATAAGCACTGTGTTAAAAATTTTGTTGGAGAAGAGGCAGGAAACTAGATATGGCTTGGAAAACACTGGAACATCGGGAACATTCTTGATGACCTATCTTGATCAAGTTCTGAGTCTTCAGTATTTATGACCAGACTGTGACTGGACATCCGATTCGGAGTGTCCTGCTTAGTGACCTCGCCTGAGCCCCGATCTACTGAAGTGTGAGTGCGTGTGCCAAGGGCCAGATGTCATGAAGCAGAAGGCCC
>NW_022591708.1:0-5557 GCF_004348235.1 Phoca vitulina
CCATACTACGTGGCTGCCTAAGAGTAAGATTTGTAGCAATTTATTCACTTTTGTCTCCAGAATTCTAATCCTGTATCCTCCCCGAATTTTACAATAGTGCCTGGACTGTTCAGTAATGACAATTATGACCCCAAACCCAGTGACACTGATTCTTTGAACTGGCTTTGTAACTTTTCACTGTAGCTGTATCTTGGAGCCTCAGTTTCCTCATCTGGAAAATGGAAACCATACAACCTACCTGGCAGCTTTGCTATCACTGTGAGGATTAGATGAGATCAGGTGAAGATCATTCATGAAGTGGCATGGAATGGTCAAAAACAGTGCTTGGAGTTGGACCTAAGTTCACGTCATGGATCCCCCACTTACCAGCTATGTGGTGTTGGCTCAGCCACGGCACAGAACCTCACTGACCTCAGTCCTCTCTCTCTCTCTTTCTTTCTTTCTTTCTTTCTTTCTGTTGTTCTTTCTTTCATTCTTTCTTCCGTTCTTTCTTTTGTTCTTTCATTCCTCTGCTAAGATTTTAGTTTTAAGTAATCTCTACACCCAACGTGGGGCTTATCCTCACAAGCCAGGGACTAAGCCAAACAGGCGCCCTGTGCCTCAGTTTTCCTTTTTTAAAAATGTTCCATTTGCTCTTGTAAAGACAGTATATTTCCCAGTAATTCTGAATTCGTTTTGATACAAGTAAGTCACTTTTCATTTGTGTTGTTCAAACCTTCTAGATCCTTACTGGGTTGGTTGTATTTTGTTTTGTTTTGTCTTCCTAGCCTATCAGTTGCTGGAAAGCATGTTAAAATTATCTGCTGGCCAATTATGCTTCTGGCAATGGCAGGCCAGTTTACTTGTGACCAATCCTTCCAAGAAAGCAAAATGAGGTCATTTGGGGTCTCCCAGCTCCACATTTGGATACTGGTCACCTCCCAATTCTGCTTCCAGAGTGGGTTAACTCTGGGCTTTGAAGTGAGACACCCAAGTGCAAAGGCTCACTGTGTTCCTTAATGCACCTACTGATTAAGTGTGTCCTATCTGCCTGGTGGTTCCAGAGTTTTTCTCAACTGCTTCTTTTTGCTAATTGCTTATCAGGAAATAGTTCATTGGTTTTGTCCTAAGGCAGTCACCCACTGTTAATCCAGGAGAACACTATGGACCTGTCCTCCTTTGCCCATCTCAATTATCACTCTTTCTGCACAGCATCCCTCCCCAACCTTACTCCCACTAGACCCCCTATTTTAAGCACATCTCTGGCCCCTGACATATATGTATTTCAGGAAACTCAAGTACAGGGGCATTTAGAGAATGAGGTCTACATATCTATTTGTCATCAACCTCCTGAGGGGACTTTGGTAGGATCAGCCACCAGTCTGTGCTTGCTTGTTTTCCTTTGTTAATTTTAGCAAGTAATACTTGTGTTCTGCAGTTTTTATGGGTATAACAACATAGACCAAAAAGGAAAAGTTGGCAAGTTACAATATGCTAGGGTCATAGAGCTTAATACCAAATTCATAATCCAACCTTATCCACAACTTCATCTGCTGGTGTTGGGGGCAGGAGGAGGCTAGGGTAACAACCTTTCCTTTTCTTCAAGTTCTCTTCCTTCTCCCCGCAGTCTATATTTAATCCTGTCATGGAGGAAAACTAGCTTTCATTCTGAGTTACCCCAATTCTTCCCTATCCCTCAAGGTAGGATTAAGCATCTCTTCTTCCAAGAAACGTGACACCACGATGAGCATAATGACCCCTCTGTATTTATACCTTAGGGTACTGACTGTATATTCCAATCATCCCTTCTTTCCATGCCTCATCCTGGTTTCTGCTTGTTTGGATCATAAGACTTAACCCTTCCTTTGCTATATACCAACAGATAATCACACCTCCACTCATGAGGAGAGGTCCTTACCACAAGCCTGAGCACAATGTGGGCTCTCTATAACCTTCTAAAGGTTGCCTATTCTTCCTAGGATTATTTACATTTGGAAATATTCCTATAGATCCCAAGTGATTGAGTAAGTAATGCTAACAAATAAGGCATTGTCTGAGCACTGGGTGTTATATGCAATTGACTAATCACTAAGCTGTACCTCTGAAACTAATAATACACTGTATGTCAATTAATTGATTTTAAATAAAAGAAAAGAAAAAAGAGCTTACAAAGGCCTCAAGCAATTTCATGGTAATTGAAAACTTCTTCCTTGAAAAAAACAAAAACAAAACAAAACAAAAAAGACATTGTCTGAGAGGAGAGCTTGGAGAAGCCAATGACATTTCCTTTCAGTTCTAGACCATGGGTGCTATCACCTGTAAGGAAGATTGTACTTCCCTGGATTAGTTAAAAGGGAGGCCACTTGTGGGAACCTACTAGAATCACAGGCCCGAAATAAGGAAAGAAAGGCTGCACTGAGAAGGTCCAGGAACCCAAAGGGATGGTGTTTTCTGTAGCCATAAGAACATCCCACACATAAACAGTTTTCCCCAGAGATGGTAGTCAATGAACAAAGAGAGTCCAGGAATCTTGACTAGGAGTTCAATCTTCTGAATGGTGAGAAGGCAGGGAAATCCACTGGGAGGCAGGGGTTGGGGGCTTAGGGAAAAAGTGGAGGGAGTGATTGGTACTGGGACTACAGAAGAAGAAACAGAGGTTCTGGGTTATTGCCATAGTTTATTTTTCAAGGAATTGAGACTGATAGTATAATGGTTCAGAGAAGAGGGTTGGCAAGGAGGAGGGACATTGCCCTGGGACCCTACCTCCTCCCTCCCCTTGCCTCCCAGCTGGGACAAGACGATGGTACCACTGGACATCAGGTAGAATTAGTCGGTCGCCCTTTAGGTATACTCGACATCTCACTGGTGTTTAAAGGAACAACAGTAGAAACCACTGTGCTGCTGGGGTTATTGTTGTTAGTGCTGGTCTCTGGAAGAGAAAAAGGGTAGGTATTCAGTGGCCACACAGTCTGATGAAACACATTTCTTTGAGGGTAACAGATCCACCCAAACCCTGGGGGCAGGGATATTTCTGAGGTTTAGGAGATGCCTATACAAGGCTTCTCTCAGGATGTTTTAAGTCCAGTGAGCAAAGAGACATAAATGTCAGATCTCCTGAAGTTTGGATTAATCAGGCAGGCCTGAAAGTGGACAATGGGGGTTTGGGTTGGAGGAAGAGGTGGGAGTTCCAGGTTGGAATGGGTACCAGGACTGGGGAGGCATAGTCTTCTTCTGTCTGTTCCCTCATGGTTAGGGGTTCCATGGTCTTTGAGAACCCAATGGCAAGAGAGGGGTGATTCTTAGATCCTACCAGGTTCTGGGATTTTCATGCAGATTTTTCCACAGATGGACAAGCAGCATTCATAGCCAATAATACAATCCGAGTAAAACTCGCACTTTCTCTGGCAATCATGGTAGTTGGGCATATTCGCACAGTGTAATAGTTCCGGTTTTGGTACAACTGAGAAGGAACACATGAGCAGTGACTCCAAGAAGAGTTTTTCTCACTATTATCAGCCCCTCTAAGGCCCCAGCACCCACTCCATTGGTTTCTCTTCTTCTGCCTGCCCAGGGATCTGGGTGGCTTTCCATTCCTAGAGTCAAAATCCAGCTCCCACTCCATAGCAAACCCAGCAACCATGAAGCCACCTCCATGGAATTGAACATCACAGGACCTGAATCCTGAGACCCAGTTCTCAGGACAAAGAGGCCCAAGAGATCCTCTGGTCTCCTGCTCTCATTTTACAAGTTGGGAAGAACAGAGTCCCAGAGAAAAGGAGGAACTATCTTGTACTTTTCCCTGTCTGGCTGAGACAGCCTTCCAAACCTAGCTGTTTCCCCAGAAACCTTTGCCAGCAATTATGGACCCACTACGCTCAATTCTGCTGATTTCATTTTTTTTGGCCTAGTGATTCCAAACTTCTCTTGGTAAGCACCCGTTTTATTTCTCCTCCCCATGCCCAATATTCTAAAATACTCAATTCCCTAAACAAAGGGTATATTTCAAGAAATAATTAGTACCCTTTCCCAATTTGGTGCTCATCCTTGGAGCCGCTAACTGGAGGACACAAACTCCCGGTGGCTCAAGCTAGGCACCCTCCATGTGGGCTTTGAACCCTATGGAGTTTTCCACTGCTACGGGTCCTCCTCAACCAAAACACCTTGTAGCCACCACAGTCCCCACCACACACATAAAAACATTGTTTCTCGTAACATCAGGAGACCATCAAACTTGAGAACTGCACATTCAGCTTTCCTCAGGTATCCTGGCTTAAAAAAGGAACCAATGCTTTCACATATGCCAGTCCCTGGTTCCTTGTTTTCTACCCCCTCTTCAGTTTGAAGCTAAATCAGAGTACCTACTGTAAACTGGACGCTGCGTTTCAACCTCAACTCTTTCTTTCATCTTTCCTGTCACTGGCATGATCATCAGGCAGTAGAGTGTCAGCAGCTGGAGAACCAACCACTTCATGATGTTAACTCTGGATGTTTGAGTGTGAGCCTGGCAGGAGACCCAGGATTTTACTAGGTCCTGCAGGGGGTAGCGAAGGGCTTTGGGGTGTGGAGTTGGGAGAACACGTGACTCGACTCTCACTGCCCCATCTGGTTCTGCCTCATCTCCTCCAGGCACCACTTCTTGGCTGGGCACTGGCTTCTCCTGAGGTACTTTCCTTCTCTTATGTTTTCTACTCTTCTCATTGCTGAAATGAATTCTTCATAATTTATCATTTCTTATTTTAGAAATCTGAAAAACACAGAAAAGTACTAAGAAAATTAATAAGATATGATCAGTTATCCATTACCTAGATAGATAATTATGTCATTCTTTTTTCACAAAATATAGCTTTAGAGTTGACCTCCCCCCCAAAAAATCATACATACTTACTGTATAAGTGTTTTTAGTATATCTTAAAAGCCATTTAAGAATATCAGAAAATGGGGGAGCCTGGGCGGTTAAGTCGGTTAAGCATCTGTCTTCGGTCCTGATCTCAGGGTCTTATTATCAAGCCCCTCGTCCGGCTCCTTGTTCAGCAGGGAGTCTGCTTCTCCCTCTCACTCTGCCCTCCCCCCTGCTCATTCTCTCTCTCTCTCTCAAATAAATAAAATCTTTTTTAAAAAAGAATATCAGAAAATGTAAGTAAATGGAAATTTAAAATCACCAGAGACATTTAAAACTTGATTACAAAATTTGAAGTGCAATAACTTTTTCTAAGCCTGAATTTCCCCAGCATTGTCTGTGTTTCACATGAATTAGCTCCTAAATGATACCAGCACATTTCATTTTTTAATTGTTTTAACTTTTTTTTTATTATGTTATGTTAGTCACCATACAGTACTTCATTAGTTTTTGATGTAGTGTTCCATGATTCTTGTTTGCGTGTAACGCCCAGTGCTCAGCATACTTAATTTACAATTTCTGTAATCCCACTATTATATATCAGCCCATTCCATTAACGTACTTCTCAGGAGTGACATCAACAAGATGGCTGAATATGACTCCCCTGCTTGAAACCCCCCACCCCCGCAACACAATAATTTGGCATCCACCCACAGACCAAAGTACCTTAGTGGAAGCTGC
>NW_022591709.1:0-5557 GCF_004348235.1 Phoca vitulina
GAGGGCCCGCCCAAGACCGACCTCATGGCCTTCAGCCCCAGCCTTCCACCTGGTCCCATTGGCGGGGATAGAGAAGAGCAGCTGAATGTGGACGTTGATCTTTCTGCTAAAGTGAGTACAGTTTTTAAAACCCTTTCAAAATGTCCTTGTTTATTATTCTTCAATGTTTTTATTCTTTTTGAAACATGTTTTTGTTAATTGGTTTTCTAGGATTTTGTGGTTAAAATGTTTGAATTTCTTTTGACTAATGTTTTTGAACTGAATCAGCAGTAAGTAATGAGAACCATACTTGTAGTTTTTTGTCGTTGTAGTAGTAGTAGTTGTTAGTAGGTGCGGTTATAGGATTATTTTATTGCTAATGTATGGATAGAAACTAAATATATTTTTCTTGATTAATTGTATTGTTTAGAATATTTGACTCCAACTGTGGTTTACTAATCCTTGCTCAATGCTTCAGTAGCTTTTGCCCCTTTTCATGTGGAATTCTTAACATGTGTTAGTCCAAATGTCACTGGCCCATTTTATGAATTCACCATAACTCTCACCACTCCCTGTTTGTTTTTTATATCCTCAGTTTCAAGTATTAGTTTATTAAGCCTGTTGTCTCTATGAAGTCTCTTTTACTCACTCATTTATGTGAAGTCTTAGTTCTTTCTTTCTACTTGAACATGATTCATTTTAGTCCTTGTGCTCACATTTGGTAATACATTGTATTGTTGCTAGTTTTCCCATTGGGTAAAGAAAACCACACACACCATAATAATAATTTTATTGCTTTAGCATCATATCTTTGGACATTTTAAGTTTCTCACTACTTTTATTAGTAAGCATTGAAAAAATCAATAGGAAGTGAAGTTTTATACTCCTGTATATCATCATTTAGAAAATATTCTTTTTGGAAGCATCTGACTCTTGGTTTCAGCTCAGGTCCTGATCTCAGAGTCCTGAGATCTAGCCCCTAGTGGGGCTCCACCGTCAGTGGGGAGTCTACTTAAGACTGTCTCCCTCTGCCTCTGCCCCCCACCCCGCGCTCTCTCTCTCTAAAATAAATAAATAAATCTTAAAAAAAACTATTCTAGGGACGCCTGGGTGGCTCAGTCGTTAAGCGTCTGCCTTCGGCTCAGGTCATGGTCCCAGGGTCCTGGGATCGAGCCTCGCATCAGGCTCCCTGCTCAGCGGGAAGCCTGCTTCTCCCTCTCCCACTCCCCCTGCTTGTGTTCCCTCTCTTGCTGTGTCTCTCTCTGTCAAATAAATAAATAAAATCTTAAAAAAAAAACTATTCTACTAGCAAACTTATTAATCATTAACCTATTTTGCAAACAGTATTAAGGATGCTAATGTCGAAAAACTCCAATAAGTTAATTACTTATTGTTATTACTCGTGAGTATTTTCCTCTGAATACCAACCTGTCCATTAATGTGTGTTATGTAGTACATAAAATGTGTGTTATATAGTACATAAAAACTCCAAATAACTGGAACCAAATAAAACAAAATGAGATTGTTTTGTAGTCATTTCCCTGTTTGGCATTTGATAATTTCTCCAAATAGATGGACTTCCATTCAAGTTTTCTTGCCACTGGAAACTGAACCTTAGCCATATTACAGACTAGAAAACAAGTGATTATTTCTAAACCATGAAAGATAAAAAGAGAATACTAACCTTCTTGTTGGAGGTCATTGGGTTCCAGTGTATACAATTATATGGACTACTTTTCTACACAAATTATAACTACAACTTCCTACTTCCTGTACAAGCTTCCTTGCTGAAACCTGGTTAATACTCAGTGACATTGTGAGTGAGACTAACATACAATAGAGAAATAATCCTCTTTTTTTCCTATTTTCATTTCCTTTTCTGTCACTATCCTTTGTTGACCCCTATCCATCAACTGTTAGCCACAGCATGTCCCACCTGAGTTCACATGTTATTTCATTTGGCCTCGTTTTCATCCTGTTGTAATTAATAGGGTCATCCAAAGTTCTTCTCTCCCAGGATGTGGGACTTCAGTCTTCAAATTGACCTCTCCTCTTCAAATTCTTGTCTAACAAGACAAGAATAAGACATTTTAAAGACTTTTGAGTTTTTCTCTTTAGAGATATATTGCTCCTATACAGATGAATACTAATAGTTCTCACATAAATATCCTTTATATTTTGTTGCATTCCTCATATATGCATTTAATTATTTTCAAAATAAAGTAAGTGGACAGGGAGTCTCTTTTGGTTTCTTCCAGTGTGTTTGACATTTATGGTCATTTTGTACAAATCTACAGTTTCGGTCCTCAAGCAGAGAAGCTACTCCGATTCATGTTTTAATTCAGAAAAGATGTTTTTGTGTGTGTGAGTGTGGCTTTTCATAAAATGGAAGCCTAAGGCTATTTTCAGTAGATTGATTTTTTTTTGTTCTAACCAACCATGAGGGAAAGAGGTTTATGAATGTAAGAGGCAAAGAAAGTTTGAAAAGTTTGAAAATAATTACCATCATGGCCTTTTAAGTTTCCTTATGTCAGGAAAATATATTGTGCTCTATTGATTGAGAATTCTTCATTGAGTATTAAAACTCAGGATGTCTCTAAGATCATGACTACCAAGAACCAGTATGAAAACTAAGCTAAAGTCCAGGTTTTCAGTATGGAAATTGAAATATATCTTAATTAGGGCAATGTCCAAGTAAAATATTTTTGTATCTCTGGAAAATTATAGAGGCTGCTGCTAAGACATAATATTTTCCTAACTAGCTTTGTGACCACCTTAATTTAATGCACTTTATTAGGCACCTGAAGAGAACCAGACCATTCTATTAGGTAAATATTCAGCAAATACTAGGTATGTATTCTGAGCTCTTAAACTAATAAGGCACAACTATTCTCTTTAAAAGTTTATATTTCATAAAAGAAGGTTCCAGTTATTTGGATCTTTGTACTTATTACATGACACCCATGTCATTAGACACACATACTCAAATGCCTACAAAAGAGGTATTAATGTAATAAATGACCCAAGTGATTCCATCTGTATGCTATAGTATATAAAAGAAAGTAAAGGTACCTCCTCAATTGGGTTAATCATGAAAGTCTTCATTTTATGAAGAGGTCAAGAAATTTTAAAATCATTATAAAATATGGGGTTGCTTTGTGAAGCATTTGGAAATGATGGATATTAGGGGATGAAATGAGTTTTTTAGTGAAAAATATTATTGGAAGCAGGAAATTGTCCACTTTGACTGAAATACATGAGCACTATAGAAGAAAACAGAAGCTTATGCCTATTAGACACTGGAGAACAGGATTTATAAATTTAAGAGACAGGATTTCTAAATCTAAGAGACAAATTAAGAATACCAATCTTGCTTGTGGGAGGGGAGTGTATTTGTTAATAAAGTTATTTGCAATACTTTCCCACACCCATTATATACCACAACATCCTACTTCTTTAAAGCTCCTTGCACTTTCAGCCCTTAGATGAATTAATGAAGACCTTCAGGTAAGTGCTGGTGAGTTTTGCTTCCCTTTTTAGGACATTTTAAAATATCCCAACATTTTTAAAGTTCTCTTTCAATGGCTTATTCTTGGCATTGGAGGTTTTCTAGAGCAGAGGGTTCTCTGAAGTCTTCAACACAAGGAATATGAAATCCAAAGATGAAGACTGTGTCATCATTAATAACTACTTTCCCCTATTCTCAGGAACACATAAAATCTGTCAAGAATTTTCCTAATCAGGGGCGCCTGGGTGGCTCAGTCGTTAAGCGTCTGCCTTCGGCTCAGGTCATGATCCCAGGGTCCTGGGATCGAGCCCCACATCGGGCTCCCAGCTCGGTGGGAGGCCTGCCTCTCCTTCTCCCACTCCCTCTCTCACTGTGTCTCTCTCTGTCAAATAAATAAAAATAAAATCTTTAAAAAAAAAGAAGAATTTTCCTAATCAACGCTTTAACAATTCTATGTTTACAAATATATGTATGTTAATTATAGCCGGGCTCTATAAATACTTAAAACCTGTGTGAAAAAAAGGATTTCCACTGAAGTAAAAGCTGTCCCCATGGTGAAACTAAGGATCACACTCAATCAACGGTACAAACCGTGGACATTAGTAGTATAAAATGTGTTTCTAAAGTATGCGCAATGGCTGAAAGGAAGACTCACCGGTATCAGAATCCATTACTTACGGTTTGGAGCCACATGATGTCGCTCTGTACCATAAAATCGATCTTAACAGAGGGGGGGAAAAAAAAAATCCCTTCTGTTCTTATAAAGAAGCTGCACCCACCATCCACATGCTGAGAAATGGAGGATACAGCGGCACTGGACTGAACAGTTAGAAGATTTTTCTTGATTTTGAAACAAGATCCCTTAATAAAAACAAAGCACTGCGGGCTGGAGATGAAGTTTTCCTGGGGAAGCAGCCAGGAATCCCGGCGTCTGCTGCTCTCACTTCTGTTCCTGGCAGCCTGGAAAGCAGGGAGCGGCCAGGTTCACTACTCAGTCCTGGAGGAGGCCAAACACGGCACCTTCGTGGGCCACATCGCCCAGGATTTGGGGCTGGAGCTGGCAGAGCTGGTGCCGCGCCTGTTCCGGGTGGCGTCCAAAGGCCACGGGGACCTTCTGGAGGTAAATCTGCAGAATGGCATTTTGTTTGTGAATTCTCGGATCGACCGGGAGGAGCTGTGCGGGCGGAGCGCGGAGTGCAGCATCCACCTGGAGGTGATCGTGGACAGGCCGCTGCAGGTTTTCCATGTGGAGGTAGAGGTGAAGGATATTAATGACAATCCTCCTATGTTCCCTGGAACACAGAAGAATCTATTTATGGCAGAATCCAGGCCTATTGACTCTCGGGTTCCACTAGAGGGCGCATCAGATGCAGATATCCGGGCCAACGCTATGCTGACCTACACACTGAGCCCCAATGAGTATTTCTCGCTGGAAAAACCGTCCGATCATGAGCGGGTGAAACGTCTTGGGCTACTGTTAAGGAAATCTTTAGACAGGGAAGAAGCTCCGGAGATTCTTTTAGTGCTCACTGCCACTGATGGCGGCAAACCTGAGCTGACTGGCACCGTTCAGTTACTCATCAAAGTGCTGGACGCCAATGACAACGCCCCAGCTTTCGACAGAACACTCTATGCCGTGAAATTACCAGAAAATGTTCCCAATGGAACGTCGGTAATGAAACTTAACGCCTCAGATTTAGATGAAGGCTCGAATGCGGACATTATTTATTCATTCTCAACTGATATTTTACCAAATGTGGAATCCAAGTTTCACATAGATCCACTTACTGGAGAAATTATGGTAAAGGGATATATCGATTTTGAAGAAAGCAAATCCTATGAAATTCTTGTGGAGGGTATTGATAAAGGACAACCCCCACTCTCTGGCCATTGTACAGTTATGGTGGAAGTTGAGGACACCAATGATAATGTCCCAGTAATGGAATTCAAGTCCTTGTCGCTCCCAATCAGAGAAGACGCTCCATTAGGCACGGTCATCGCCCTCATCAGCGTGTATGACCTCGACTCTGGTGCCAACGGGCAGGTGACCTGCACCCTGTCACCCCACGT
>NW_022591710.1:0-5553 GCF_004348235.1 Phoca vitulina
GCTGGAGTCAGAGGGGCGGGAAGGAGGCCGGGGAGGAGGGGCCCCCCTGCAGGATGCCCGAATGTGAAGGGGGTCATTACTCTAATCAGGGACCCCATGGGCATTCAGGGATTTCAGCCCCAGGAGTCGGCCCCTGCCCCATCCTTCACCCTCCACAAGGCCCCGCATCCTCCCCAGCCCAGTCCTTGTCTGCAACCAGTCCTCCCTCCAGCCCCAGGTAATCCAGCTGCTCCGGGGGCTGCTAAATCATTACAAGCTGGAGCTGAGCCATCCCTATGGGGCCTGGTTCCAGGTCCTGCAGCCCCACAGTGAGGAGAGGTGAGGCCAGGCAGGAGCGGGGAGAGGGCAGAGTGGACTCTCCCTGGGGGCCATGGCTCCCCAGTCAGCACAGACCCTGTTGTGTGCTGGCCCCTAGGGCACCCAGACTCCTGCTCCTGGGCAGGCTCCGGGAGGGAGACCCGAGTGTGGCTCCTGCTAGCTCAGACGTGTCACTCTGTCCTGTATCTACAGCCTGTCCCCCGAGCTGGACTGCCCCTGCTAGTCGGCCAGCAACACCTTCAGGGCCAAGAACAGGCCATCATGAAGCTCGGGGGCCAGTGCGTGGCTGGGCAGGCAGGGCAGGGCTCGCTTTCAGCTCAGGGAGTCTGTGGCTGGGCTAGCAGGGGCTCTGGAGCACTGGCCTTCTAGCTTCTCTGCTGACCAGCCCTGGGACTGGAGTCATTTACCTCCCCTCTCTGGGCCTCGCTCTCCTCCTCTGTGCAATGGGGTGATGCTGAATGATCCCTCCCATGGCAGGAACATGTGGAGTGCTGGTGATTGACCTAAGCTGGGCACAGAGCCTGGATTGCAGAGTGCAGTGGGGGATGGTGAGCGGTGTCGGCAGTGAGCACCGCTCCCCCCAAAAGCAATCCAGCCCTTCTATGCAGCCCCCAGGCCCCTGGCTGGGAGCTCAGGAGCAGCGGTCGACCACACTCCTGACACCAGGCCCCTGTGTGTGGCTCTTCCTCAGCAGTGGGACACGGTGGGGACCCCATGATATGGGGCCATCTCCTCTCTCTGAGGGAAGGAGAACAAAGAAGACTTTCCCTGGGGTCCCCCAAGGCCACGTAAGAGGGGAGGATGCTGTCCCCAAACAGTACATTGAAATTCTGCCTCTGTTAGAACCTGAGCGTTGGGGTTTGGTTCTTTCACTTGCTGGGCTGAGGAGACACACACCCTCTCCATGACTCCTCCTCAAATGAGGAGCTCTTGCAGGGTCCCAGGCATCCTGACCTGGGGAGGGGAGAGGGGCCAGTCCCCTCCCTGGCTCCTGAAGGAGGTCTGTCCTCCCAAAGACAGGATGGTTTCAGGTCGTCATCCTGGGCCAGGGCTAGAGACAGCCCCTCACTGCTCTTGACTCTGGGGCTGAGGGGGCCTTTCTCAGGCACAGCAACGCCCACTGAAGGCGGGGGCTTCAGAAAGAACACACTGCTGGACCTGGTCCTGCCCCAGGATGGTGGCTGCCTTCCCCAGCTCTGGAGGAAGAGGGACATCCTCTGCTTCTTTGGGCGGTGGTCCTTTGACCCATGAGCAAGCACTGGAAGGTTTCTGGTCTGCCTCTGGAAGTGCACTAGCAATCAGTGGGCCAGTCACTGTCCACACACAGACATGGACAACGTGCTAAGGAAGCGTGGGAGGTGATCCTGTGCAAATGGCCTGTGGGTCGGTGGGGCTGGCTGCTTCATTGCCCTCCAGCGGGCCCCCTTTCCCTGGATGGGAATCCTCCTGGAGTGTCGTCTCCGCCCTCGGAGCTCCCTTCCTGCTAGTTTTAGGACCATATCTTGAGAGCATTTCACTTGCAAATCTGAAAATCTGTACCCATTATTATTTGGTTTTAATGTAGAAAGCATATTTATTTATGTACTCATTTATTTAATTATGTTCAGTTAGCCAACATATAGTACATCTTTAGTTTTTGATGTAGTGTTCAACGATTCATTATTTGCATATAACACCCAGTGCTCATCACATGTGCCCTCCTCAATACCCATCACCCAGTTACCCCATCGCCCCACCCCCCTTCCTTCTGTAACCCTCAGTTTGGTTCCTGGAGTCCAGAGTCTCTCATGGTTTGTCTCCCTCTCTGATTTCTTCTCATTCAGTTTTCCTTCCTTTCCGCTCTGGTCCTCCATGCTATTCCTTATGTTCCACATATGATGAAACCATTTGATAACTGTCTTTCTCTGCTTGACTTATTTCACTTAGCACAATCCCCTCCAGTTCCATCCATGTCAATGCAAATTGTAGGTATTTATCCTTTCTGATGGATGAGTAATATTCCATTGTATATATGGACCACGTCTTCTTTATCCATTTATTTGATATATATGGACCACGTCTTCTTTATCCATTCATCCATTGAAGGGCATCTCGGCTCCTTCCACAGTGTGGCTATTGCGGACATTGCTGCTATGAACTTTGGGGTGCAGGTGCCCGTTCTTTTCACTACATATGTGTCTTTGGGGTAAATACGAAGTAGTGCAATTGTTGGGTAGTAGGGTAGTTCTATTTTTAACATTTTGAGGAACCTAAATACTGTTTTCCAGAGTGGCTGTACCAGCTTGCATTCCCACCAACAGTGTAAAGAGGGTTCCTCTTTCTCCACATCCTCGCCAACATCTGTCATTTCCTGATTTGTCAATTTTAGCCATTCTGACTGGTGTGAGGTGGTATCTCATTGTGGTTTTGATTTGAATTTCCCTGATGGCTAGTGATGTTAAACGTTAGTCATTTGTATGTCTTTTTTGGAGAAATGTCTGTTCATGTTTTCTGCCCATTTCTTGATTGGATTATTATTATTATTATCATTATTATTATTATTTTGGGTGTTGAGCTTGAGAAATTCTGTATAGATCTTGGATACCAGCCCTTTATCTGTAATATCATTTGCAAATATCTTCTCCCATTCCATGGGTTGCCTCTTAGTTTTGTTGACTGTTTCCTTTGCTGTGCAGAAGCTTTTCATCTTGATGAAGTCCCAAAAATTCCTTTTTGCGTTTGTTTCCCTTGCCTTTAGAGATGTGTCTTGAAAGAAGTTGCTGTGGTCGATGTCGAAGAGGTTACTGCCTCTGTTCTCCTCTACAATTTTTATGGACTCCTGTCTTACATTGAGGTCTTTTATCCATTTTGAGTTTGTCTTTGTGTAGGATGTTAGAGAATGGTCGAGTTTCAATCTTCTGCATGTGGCTGTCCAATTTTCCCAGCACCATTTATTGGAGAGACTGTCTTTTTTTCTATTGGACATTCATTCCTGATCTGTCAAAGATTGGTTGACCATAGAGTTGAGGGTCCATTTCTGGGGTCTCTATTCTGTTCCATTGATCTTTGTGTTTTTGAGCCAATACCATCCTGTCACAGTTGTAATATAGATTGAAGTCAGGCATTGTGATGCCCCCAGCTTTGGTTTTCTTTTGCAACATTTCCTTGGGTATGTATCCTTGGCCGCATGTTCTCGTTTAGTACTGTGAATGTGTCTTTCCGGCCCTTTCTGGCTTGCCAGGTCACTATGGACAGGTTTGAAGTTATTCTGATGTTCCTCCCTCCGTACGTAAGAAATCTCTTCCCTCCGGCTGCTTTCTGGATTGCTTCCTTGGTTCTAAGATTTGCAAGTTTTCTATGTCTAATTCTAATAGTGTATTTATAGACTACTTTGGATTTTCTATGTACACCATCATATTATCTGTGAATAGTCACAACGATCTCCTTAATTCTTATTCTTTTTGTTTTTTTTTGGCTTATAACACTCCGGAGATTCTCCAATGCAATGTTGACTAGATTAGCATTGTTTGAAGATTTTAATATACCTTTCTCAATATCTGATAGAAAAAGCAGACAAAACATTGGTAAGAAATGTGACCTAATTGACATATATGGAACATTACATAGTAAGTGCAGAATACATTATTTTCAAGTGGTCCTAGAATATTTATCCAAATAGATGATACGTTGGGCCATGAATCAAGTCTACACAGTTTAAAAGCCTGATATTAACTAGATTATATTCTTAGACTACAGGGGAATTGAGCCATAGTCATAATGAAAAGGAAAGCAGGAAGTCCCTCAATGTTTAAAACTTAAATGTAACTTTGCTACATATCCTAAGGGTCAGAGGGAATCACAATGGAAATTCTCGATCTTTCCTACATCAGAGCTCACAGACAATGGCATTCTATCCGTGAAGAGTACTATAAATAAGGCAGACAGGAGTTGAACCTTAAGTCTGAGTTCTGCCTGCCTTAGCCACACCTGGCAGCCTTGGCCTGTGGTCGGTCCCAGCTGCCCTTTCCGGTAGCCCTGAGCTAAGGGGGACAACATGGCCATATGGAAATGGGAAGCTCCCTACTCCTAGTGATGACGGTGTCTCCCACCCAAGCTGCCCTTTCTGGTGGCCTTGAGCTAAGGGGGACAACATGGCCATATGGAAATGGGGAGCTCCCCAGTCCCAGTGATGATGGTGCCTTCAACGCAAGGTGCCCTTTCTGGTGGTCCTGAGCTAAGAGGGACAACATGGACATATGGAAATGGGAAGCTCCACACTCCTAGTGATGACGGTGTCTCCCTCCCAAGCTGCCCTTTCTAGTGGCCCTGAGCTAAGGGGGACAACATGGCCATATGGAAATGGGAAGCTCCACACCCCTAGTGATGATGGTGCTATTGTATTGTCCTCACCAATCCAACAACATGATTTCTGAGTGAAATACGACAGAAAAGCAGCTTCTTGACGTTCCTTAAGGTTTGAAAATCATCTTGTGAGTCATCTATTAGAAATATGCTTTCAACATGTGTTCTTTCTTCTGGAAAAGAAATAGATCCAAATAGTAATTATGGCTTCCTGAGCATTTGCCCTTGAGAGCCATCACACTGGCTCTTTGTGGAATTCTCCCTCTCAAACTTCTAAAATATGATGTAGGTATTATTAGTCACATTTTCTAGATGGTTAGACAGGGGCTCAGAGACAATGTGAGTCACAGGATTTTAGTGTCAGAAAGCTAAGTGGGATCTCCAAACCGACTTCAAATCCCTTGATACTCCATACACGGTAGTATTTCCCTCTTATCTCTGGTCTTCTCTATCTGGAAACATATGAAATATCAGGATTTTCTTGTTGTGTGGCCAACTGGAACGAATTCAGCTGGCATTTTAACCTCTGCCCATCGTAATTGGTGGAGAACCTTTGAGTAACATAATCAAAGATCTCTAGGAATAGAGACATTATAGTATTTTTCTAAGATTACAGTTACTGAAAGAACTATCTTTTTTTAATTGATTCAGGCTCTGGTATGTTCAGAGTGTCCTGTAAGACAGGTCTGAAATAGTATTTAAAAACACTCAGTTCAGCCTCTTCTACGAAGTGAGACAGTGCTTATAAACATTGCTAAAATAGTCCCTTAGTTACGATTATTTACTTCCCAACCATCGTAGTGTTTATATGGTATGACTATGAATTACATTAGTCAAAATCTGCAAGGAAAGAAATGAGACAGTGTATGCAAGCTTTAGGGGTACTTCATGTTT
>NW_022591711.1:0-5551 GCF_004348235.1 Phoca vitulina
AAGTAAAGGACAGATTATTCCTTGTCATATTTAACACAGTTAATGGTAACACCACTAATGCCTGGTCATCCTTTTATTCTAGAGGCAACATGTTTACATTTATGAGACCATTTCCAGTGATTGGCTGGAGCCCAGAACAGAACAGGGCTCCGTAGTAGCTCCACCACATCCAACAGACCCTCCGGCTGTAGAGGTCACCGTGGTGGGAAAAGATTCAGAGTGGTGTTCCTGCTGGTAAGCCCCCAAAGGAGAGTCACAACACAAACCCCTGGGTTCCTGATCAAGCCATGCTATCTACTGCAAAGAAGCGTATCCTATTAGGGGATAGCTCCTGCCTCGCTACTGGGCTTTAGTAGAGACAGGGCTCCTGACATGGGACATCAAATGTCCATGGGGTTATCGGGAACTGCCCATCATGAGCTGGGTTCTATCAAACCAGTCAAGGGATAAGGTCAGGAGTTACAGCTTTAATTACCGTAAGATAGAAATACTATGTCCCAGATCAAGAATGAGCAGAACCGAGTGCTGCACAAGGCCTATGAGCAAGTGGTTCAGCTCTCCACGCCATCCACATTCTTGCTTCTACCTCTCCCTTTACTCACACCGGTGGCTGCACTGGGGGCGTTCCAAGTTATCTACTGCTGCATAACCAATTGTCCCCAAAATTGGTGACTTAAGCCAACAACTATTTAATGGTAGCTCATAATGTTGTGAGCCAGACACAGGGAAAGTTTGGCTGGTGTTTCTTTTGTTCCATGTAGCATCAGATGGGATCACTTGGAGGGGTGCAACCGGTAAATGGACTGCTCTAGAGCATCAAAGAAAGCTTTATTCCTATGCTTAGTACCTTGGTTTGTTCAATCATAAGTCTCGGTTATTCTGGATTGCTTTCCATCCACCTGTTCTCTTAGGACCTCTCCACATGGTGCCTCAGACATGGTAGTCAAACTTCTTACATGGTGACTCAGGGCTGTAAGAGACCAGGGTGGGACAGCCAGTTCTCATAACACAGTCATAGCCAAACCTAGACTCGAGAGGAATGGAAATGGACTCCCTTGATGGGAGGATTGTCCTAGAGTTTGTAACTACCTTTAATCTGCCTTGGAGGGAGGTGTGCCTTATGACACAATGATGGAATGAAAAGAAACTGACCTTGGTTCATGATGGATCCACTCAATGCATAGATGAGAGCAGAGCACGACTGCTGATGACCATTTGGACCGTAACCATATAAGCTGTATCCTAAGAATAGCAGAGTTCCAAGGAGCATGGCCCTGAGCGTTTTTTTGGGGGAGAACTACCATACTGACTCTGAATCGTCTACCTATGGGTTTTGACGTGGAGTGAAATATACCCCTGGCCTTGTAAAGCCATGTATTTTCACGTTTGTTAATGGTAGCACAGCCTAATCCTGAGTGAAACCGCCAACTTACAGAAGAAAGTACTAAGCTTCAGGGAGGGTAAATAATTTGCATGGGAAGTAGAAGAGTCAGACTGGTTCGGCCCTGGGTGGTCCCGGCTGTATGCCATCCTGCACCTTCCAGTGTGTTGGTTCAGCCAGCTTTCACACACTGCCATCAGACTTAGCTATGAAACCTAAAAATGGATGTGCCAGACTAAACAACCCAAATACCTTTCAGTTGTACAGAAACAGATAACTATCATAGAATACTTTGAGCAGTGAAAATGGGTAGATTATACTTGTGAGCAACAATATGGACAAATATGCCAGAAATCTGCTGAGTGAAGAAAACAAGATCAAGGAGACTATATAAAGCATAGTACTCTTCATAAATCGTAAAAGCAACCAAGGCAATTCAGTGAGGAAAAGATAGTCTTTTTGAAAATTGTCCTGGGACAATCAGATACACATGTGTGTGCACACACACACACACACAAGTATTTTCATCTGGACCTCCTTACCTCACACCATACACAAATACTAATTCAAAAGGGATCACAGACCTAGCTGCTAACCTATAAAAATTCTAGAAGAAACTTTAAAAATGGATATTCTCCTCAAATTGCTCTCTGTATACAATATCTACCAAAAAAGGAGGACTTTTTTTTTTAAAGACATTAACAAGCTAATCTTAAAACTTATATGGGAATATAAAGGACTGAAAGTAGCCAAAAGAAATTTGTTAAAAAAAAAAAAAAGAGAGATGGAGAAGTTATATACTCTGATTTCCAAACTTATTATAAAACTTGAGGATTAAAGACTGTACTAGTGACATAAGGACAGACATATAAATCAATGGAACATAATGGAAAAACCCAGAAATAAAGACTTGTATTTATAAGTATTTTCAGATTGTCCTTTGAGAGTGCATGAGTTTTTTTCCCCAGTCATGAATAAAGGAAAAGTCACAGTAGGTTTTTGACTGAGTTTGGCTTACATCTCTGAAGCGATAATCTAGATGTCAAAGCAGTTCTACAAACTCTTTCCTGGGCACCATTAAAGAGACAGGAGAGAGGCCTCTTCTCCAGGAAGGCTTCAGCGGGGCAGTGACCAGCCCAAGACTGCCCATCAGTGAGGTAGTCACACCGGGAGGTTTGTGTGCATCTGAGACATTTGTTTTATGACGTGGTGAGATCAGCATGACCTTTTACCTTGGCTGGTGCCCTGAATTTGTCGAAGGGCAAATGGAAAGAGATCTTTCTGCCTCTGAAAACATTTATTGTGACACAGAGGGAAAAAAAAAGTCAGATTGACAGTGTGCTAGGAAGCAGGGAGGAGGTCAGGTCCTAGGGGAAATCTTAGCTGTGACTCAGCAGAAGGGCACGGGGACAGCCCTTGCCCTGCCCCTTGGCATGGAAGGGAACTACACAGAGGAAGGGAGGAGGGAAAAGAGAGAGGTCAATGTCTAGGTTTGTTATTCTGATTCCTTGCAAGGACAGTGTTTCTCAGAATCCAGATCCTGTCTGGGTGGGGAATCCCCTGAATTAGTTATTCCGGGAAAGTCCCAGGCGGGCCCTTGAAGTAGCTGCATGCTGGAAATCCCCTATGGCTGAGGAGAGTGTGACAGTGGCACCTTAACCCTGCCAGTCCTGGGAGCGCTGCCCTTCTCCCCAGGCTCTGTCTGCTGCACTCACGGCTCTTTGCTGGCGGCTGCCCAGTGGTCTAGGCAGGGACTCCCACCCAGGGATGCTCCTACCAACTATGGGCCCGGAGCTCTCCTTGCTCATTCCTCACAAGGCTCCTTGCAGGCTCTGATTTCCTTTGTCTGTCTGTACCCCTTCCCTGATGTGTACCCTTCCGATAATGCAAAGTATGCATGCCATGCCCTCCCCCTTTCCCTTCCACTGGGGGGAGATTAGTAGACGGACAGCAGTAGAGATTTGCATTTGAAGACTTGCTCACAGCTACTACTAATGTGACTGTGGGTGAGTCCACTGCTTGCTTCTCAGTGGAGATGCTAATATTTACCTCATTAGAAAGCTAGAGCAGTTCATCAGGTGCCTTTTACTAATATCTTGTGCAGTTCCTGAAATATGATGAGTACTCATCAAATGTTATTTTCCATTTTTTGTTATTCACTTACCGATTCATTTATTTTTTTTTAGTTCATTCATGCATTTGGTAAATGTTAAGTATTTACTGTACCAGACAGCATGCCCGGGAAGTGCTGGAGACCCAAGTTAATCAAGACACAATCATGACCCCCCCAGATCTCCACTGTTTCATGGGGGTGAATAGACAAGTAAGCAGATGATCTTCCTGCTGGAGAAACTTGCCCTGAGGGGCTTGTGGAAGGCGAATGATTGGACAGAGGATGGGCACATGAGTCAGACTAGGACAGGAGTTAGGGAAGGCTTCCTGGAGGAGGCACAGCTTACATCTTGTATCTGTATAAATCCCTGACACTGTGGGTAGAGTTGGAAGGACACACATGCTCTTTGACCTGGTGGCAGAGAGCTGTATGTCCAGGCATATGCAGGGAACTAGGAATCGTGCACAGAAGCTGCTAGACTTGCAGATCTGCAGCTCTGGTCTGGGCTGGGGGTACAGCTCTGACAGACACCATTCCTGAGAAATGTGGTTCCTGGGCTCTCCCTGCAGGAGCTTCTCTTGGGATTCCCTGCTCCCCTGAGAAAGGAGACCTCTGCCCCAAGATGGTATAGGCTGCCCAGGCAGGAAAGGCAAAAAGGGGAAGGACGAGAAGAATGATTTAATGCTAAGCAGCTTTAGACACCTCCTCTCTGCTTCCCTTTCTAGAAATGAGGCAAAGGTCTAAGACGGTAATGGGCACAGGTGAAATGTGGAAGTGAGGAGCCTTGTGAGGCTTTCCCTTCTCTTCTTCCTGCTGTGGGCTCGCTCCCTGCTACCTTCCACCTGATCAGACCTTTTCTGCACGGTTACTGGTGATGTTTCAGAATCCGCAGATCCTATTGGACACTGGATGCAGGGCTGCACCTGCAGATCCAAGATCACAATCTTGGTTTCTGCACACAGGGCATGATAGGAACCCAGAGAGGCATCTGAAGGGAGACTGGCAGGGCCCACTGTCTCCAGTCTGTTCCATCAGGCACTCTTCCCCCTTCACACCCATCCTATGTGCTTGAAAAGTATGTCTACCCCACAAAATACATTTAAATAATAATTTTCCAAGTTTATGGCTATCTAATAAGAGCTTCAAATAGAAGAACCTGATTTATGTTGAGTTTTTTTTTGAAATACTGGATTGGTTCTGGGATCCCATTACTCTATATAGGCACTTCTATAAACCCAAGTTCTCCAGGATGGAAAGTCCTGCAGTAAAATGGGATCATTTGACACCTATTAGTGCTGAAGGTACAGTAAATGGCCACTAAGAACACAGCAAAAAAGATGATAATGACATTTTTATGGGATTTTTACTTTGAAAAAATTGGGAGTACCTTTCGTAAAGGCTTTTTTGAGAATGTGTTTTGTGGCACTGTCCTGAGAGTTTGGGAGAGGGCAGTGATTCCTTTGGAATGTTAGGAGGATCAGAGCAGCCAAGTAAACTCGCTGAGGGCACACAGCTTGTGCCCTCCCTTTTTTGTCTGGATCCAAACCTCCAGAGCCAAGGAGGAAGGAGCATCACGGGTGTGTGTGCGAGGACCGGGAGTAGGGAGTGTCCAGTAGTCAAGGTGGGAAGCAGAGTCACCGTGGTGTGAGAGCCGATGTGTGCTGTTCTGCTGCACGAAGGTGGGCTTAGCACTTGATTGTTGGGCTAGGATTGTTCTAAGTACTAGATTTGGTTTGCAGGTTCTGTGACAGGATAGGGACAGTGCTAGAGAGCTCAAGACCCGGGAATGTAAGGTCCATTTCACAAGCTGTTTTCTGAATTCCCTCCAATCATCTCATGTTCAGACCGGAAAACAAACATCTAAGGACTTGAACAGACTTGCACAACTTAAGGTAGCAAGTGGCACCCCGGGACTTGAACTCCCATCTCCTCTCACAGCAGCCTGTGTATCCTGTGTGATCTCCAGTCATGCCTCCCACTCTGCCGGGCTGGTGTGAACTGTCTGCTCACGGTCACATCACTCCTCATGGACTCCTACATCCTCTCCTGGGCCTCCC
>NW_022591712.1:0-5550 GCF_004348235.1 Phoca vitulina
GGGAGGCCCAGGAGAGGATGTAGGAGTCCATGAGGAGTGATGTGACCGTGAGCAGACAGTTCACACCAGCCCGGCAGAGTGGGAGGCATGACTGGAGATCACACAGGATACACAGGCTGCTGTGAGAGGAGATGGGAGTTCAAGTCCCGGGGTGCCACTTGCTACCTTAAGTTGTGCAAGTCTGTTCAAGTCCTTAGATGTTTGTTTTCCGGTCTGAACATGAGATGATTGGAGGGAATTCAGAAAACAGCTTGTGAAATGGACCTTACATTCCCGGGTCTTGAGCTCTCTAGCACTGTCCCTATCCTGTCACAGAACCTGCAAACCAAATCTAGTACTTAGAACAATCCTAGCCCAACAATCAAGTGCTAAGCCCACCTTCGTGCAGCAGAACAGCACACATCGGCTCTCACACCACGGTGACTCTGCTTCCCACCTTGACTACTGGACACTCCCTACTCCCGGTCCTCGCACACACACCCGTGATGCTCCTTCCTCCTTGGCTCTGGAGGTTTGGATCCAGACAAAAAAGGGAGGGCACAAGCTGTGTGCCCTCAGCGAGTTTACTTGGCTGCTCTGATCCTCCTAACATTCCAAAGGAATCACTGCCCTCTCCCAAACTCTCAGGACAGTGCCACAAAACACATTCTCAAAAAAGCCTTTACGAAAGGTACTCCCAATTTTTTCAAAGTAAAAATCCCATAAAAATGTCATTATCATCTTTTTTGCTGTGTTCTTAGTGGCCATTTACTGTACCTTCAGCACTAATAGGTGTCAAATGATCCCATTTTACTGCAGGACTTTCCATCCTGGAGAACTTGGGTTTATAGAAGTGCCTATATAGAGTAATGGGATCCCAGAACCAATCCAGTATTTCAAAAAAAAACTCAACATAAATCAGGTTCTTCTATTTGAAGCTCTTATTAGATAGCTATAAACTTGGAAAATTATTATTTAAATGTATTTTGTGGGGTAGACATACTTTTCAAGCACATAGGATGGGTATGAAGGGGGAAGAGTGCCTGATGGAACAGACTGGAGACAGTGGGCCCTGCCAGTCTCCCTTCAGATGCCTCTCTGGGTTCCTATCATGCCCTGTGTGCAGAAACCAAGATTGTGATCTTGGATCTGCAGGTGCAGCCCTGCATCCAGTGTCCAATAGGATCTGCGGATTCTGAAACATCACCAGTAACCGTGCAGAAAAGGTCTGATCAGGTGGAAGGTAGCAGGGAGCGAGCCCACAGCAGGAAGAAGAGAAGGGAAAGCCTCACAAGGCTCCTCACTTCCACATTTCACCTGTGCCCATTACCGTCTTAGACCTTTGCCTCATTTCTAGAAAGGGAAGCAGAGAGGAGGTGTCTAAAGCTGCTTAGCATTAAATCATTCTTCTCGTCCTTCCCCTTTTTGCCTTTCCTGCCTGGGCAGCCTATACCATCTTGGGGCAGAGGTCTCCTTTCTCAGGGGAGCAGGGAATCCCAAGAGAAGCTCCTGCAGGGAGAGCCCAGGAACCACATTTCTCAGGAATGGTGTCTGTCAGAGCTGTACCCCCAGCCCAGACCAGAGCTGCAGATCTGCAAGTCTAGCAGCTTCTGTGCACGATTCCTAGTTCCCTGCATATGCCTGGACATACAGCTCTCTGCCACCAGGTCAAAGAGCATGTGTGTCCTTCCAACTCTACCCACAGTGTCAGGGATTTATACAGATACAAGATGTAAGCTGTGCCTCCTCCAGGAAGCCTTCCCTAACTCCTGTCCTAGTCTGACTCATGTGCCCATCCTCTGTCCAATCATTCGCCTTCCACAAGCCCCTCAGGGCAAGTTTCTCCAGCAGGAAGATCATCTGCTTACTTGTCTATTCACCCCCATGAAACAGTGGAGATCTGGGGGGGTCATGATTGTGTCTTGATTAACTTGGGTCTCCAGCACTTCCCGGGCATGCTGTCTGGTACAGTAAATACTTAACATTTACCAAATGCATGAATGAACTAAAAAAAAATAAATGAATCGGTAAGTGAATAACAAAAAATGGAAAATAACATTTGATGAGTACTCATCATATTTCAGGAACTGCACAAGATATTAGTAAAAGGCACCTGATGAACTGCTCTAGCTTTCTAATGAGGTAAATATTAGCATCTCCACTGAGAAGCAAGCAGTGGACTCACCCACAGTCACATTAGTAGTAGCTGTGAGCAAGTCTTCAAATGCAAATCTCTACTGCTGTCCGTCTACTAATCTCCCCCCAGTGGAAGGGAAAGGGGGAGGGCATGGCATGCATACTTTGCATTATCGGAAGGGTACACATCAGGGAAGGGGTACAGACAGACAAAGGAAATCAGAGCCTGCAAGGAGCCTTGTGAGGAATGAGCAAGGAGAGCTCCGGGCCCATAGTTGGTAGGAGCATCCCTGGGTGGGAGTCCCTGCCTAGACCACTGGGCAGCCGCCAGCAAAGAGCCGTGAGTGCAGCAGACAGAGCCTGGGGAGAAGGGCAGCGCTCCCAGGACTGGCAGGGTTAAGGTGCCACTGTCACACTCTCCTCAGCCATAGGGGATTTCCAGCATGCAGCTACTTCAAGGGCCCGCCTGGGACTTTCCCGGAATAACTAATTCAGGGGATTCCCCACCCAGACAGGATCTGGATTCTGAGAAACACTGTCCTTGCAAGGAATCAGAATAACAAACCTAGACATTGACCTCTCTCTTTTCCCTCCTCCCTTCCTCTGTGTAGTTCCCTTCCATGCCAAGGGGCAGGGCAAGGGCTGTCCCCGCGCCCTTCTGCTGAGTCACAGCTAAGATTTCCCCTAGGACCTGACCTCCTCCCTGCTTCCTAGCACACTGTCAATCTGACTTTTTTTTTCCCTCTGTGTCACAATAAATGTTTTCAGCGGCAGAAAGATCTCTTTCCATTTGCCCTTCGACAAATTCAGGGCACCAGCCAAGGTAAAAGGTCATGCTGATCTCACCAGGTCATAAAACAAATGTCTCAGATGCACACAAACCTCCCGGTGTGACTACCTCACTGATGGGCAGTCTTGGGCTGGTCACTGCCCCGCTGAAGCCTTCCTGGAGAAGAGGCCTCTCTCCTGTCTCTTTAATGGTGCCCAGGAAAGAGTTTGTAGAACTGCTTTGACATCTAGATTATCGCTTCAGAGATGTAAGCCAAACTCAGTCAAAAACCTACTGTGACTTTTCCTTTATTCATGACTGGGGAAAAAAACTCATGCACTCTCAAAGGACAATCTGAAAATACTTATAAATACAAGTCTTTATTTCTGGGTTTTTCCATTATGTTCCATTGATTTATATGTCTGTCCTTATGTCACTAGTACAGTCTTTAATCCTCAAGTTTTATAATAAGTTTGGAAATCAGAGTATATAACTTCTCCATCTCTCTTTTTTTTTTTTTTAACAAATTTCTTTTGGCTACTTTCAGTCCTTTATATTCCCATATAAGTTTTAAGATTAGCTTGTTAATGTCTTTAAAAAAAAAAGTCCTCCTTTTTTGGTAGATATTGTATACAGAGAGCAATTTGAGGAGAATATCCATTTTTAAAGTTTCTTCTAGAATTTTTATAGGTTAGCAGCTAGGTCTGTGATCCCTTTTGAATTAGTATTTGTGTATGGTGTGAGGTAAGGAGGTCCAGATGAAAATACTTGTGTGTGTGTGTGTGTGCACACACATGTGTATCTGATTGTCCCAGGACAATTTTCAAAAAGACTATCTTTTCCTCACTGAATTGCCTTGGTTGCTTTTACGATTTATGAAGAGTACTATGCTTTATATAGTCTCCTTGATCTTGTTTTCTTCACTCAGCAGATTTCTGGCATATTTGTCCATATTGTTGCTCACAAGTATAATCTACCCATTTTCACTGCTCAAAGTATTCTATGATAGTTATCTGTTTCTGTACAACTGAAAGGTATTTGGGTTGTTTAGTCTGGCACATCCATTTTTAGGTTTCATAGCTAAGTCTGATGGCAGTGTGTGAAAGCTGGCTGAACCAACACACTGGAAGGTGCAGGATGGCATACAGCCGGGACCACCCAGGGCCGAACCAGTCTGACTCTTCTACTTCCCATGCAAATTATTTACCCTCCCTGAAGCTTAGTACTTTCTTCTGTAAGTTGGCGGTTTCACTCAGGATTAGGCTGTGCTACCATTAACAAACGTGAAAATACATGGCTTTACAAGGCCAGGGGTATATTTCACTCCACGTCAAAACCCATAGGTAGACGATTCAGAGTCAGTATGGTAGTTCTCCCCCAAAAAAACGCTCAGGGCCATGCTCCTTGAACTCTGCTATTCTTAGGATACAGCTTATATGGTTACGGTCCAAATGGTCATCAGCAGTCGTGCTCTGCTCTCATCTATGCATTGAGTGGATCCATCATGAACCAAGGTCAGTTTCTTTTCATTCCATCATTGTGTCATAAGGCACACCTCCCTCCAAGGCAGATTAAAGGTAGTTACAAACTCTAGGACAATCCTCCCATCAAGGGAGTCCATTTCCATTCCTCTCGAGTCTAGGTTTGGCTATGACTGTGTTATGAGAACTGGCTGTCCCACCCTGGTCTCTTACAGCCCTGAGTCACCATGTAAGAAGTTTGACTACCATGTCTGAGGCACCATGTGGAGAGGTCCTAAGAGAACAGGTGGATGGAAAGCAATCCAGAAGAACCGAGACTTATGATTGAACAAACCAAGGTACTAAGCATAGGAATAAAGCTTTCTTTGATGCTCTAGAGCAGTCCATTTACCGGTTGCACCCCTCCAAGTGATCCCATCTGATGCTACATGGAACAAAAGAAACACCAGCCAAACTTTCCCTGTGTCTGGCTCACAACATTATGAGCTACCATTAAATAGTTGTTGGCTTAAGTCACCAATTTTGGGGACAATTGGTTATGCAGCAGTAGATAACTTGGAACGCCCCCAGTGCAGCCACCGGTGTGAGTAAAGGGAGAGGTAGAAGCAAGAATGTGGATGGCGTGGAGAGCTGAACCACTTGCTCATAGGCCTTGTGCAGCACTCGGTTCTGCTCATTCTTGATCTGGGACATAGTATTTCTATCTTACGGTAATTAAAGCTGTAACTCCTGACCTTATCCCTTGACTGGTTTGATAGAACCCAGCTCATGATGGGCAGTTCCCGATAACCCCATGGACATTTGATGTCCCATGTCAGGAGCCCTGTCTCTACTAAAGCCCAGTAGCGAGGCAGGAGCTATCCCCTAATAGGATACGCTTCTTTGCAGTAGATAGCATGGCTTGATCAGGAACCCAGGGGTTTGTGTTGTGACTCTCCTTTGGGGGCTTACCAGCAGGAACACCACTCTGAATCTTTTCCCACCACGGTGACCTCTACAGCCGGAGGGTCTGTTGGATGTGGTGGAGCTACTACGGAGCCCTGTTCTGTTCTGGGCTCCAGCCAGTCACTGGAAATGGTCTCATAAATGTAAACATGTTGCCTCTAGAATAAAAGGATGACCAGGCATTAGTGGTGTTACCATTAACTGTGTTAAATATGACAAGGAATAATCTGTCCTTTACTT
>NW_022591713.1:0-5549 GCF_004348235.1 Phoca vitulina
TTTTCTCTTTTTTATATTTTCCCCACTAGGTAAGCTTTACCTTCAGAGTAGATAGACATAAAGATCAACCATGTGAACTTTTTACATATTGTCCTCATAATGTATCTGAATACAATATACAATTTTTGGAAATTGATGAAATGATATAACTCCTATACCTGACCCATAAATTGTTAAAATATAAGAAAGAGACCATATGGTAGACACCCCTAAATTGTTAAAATATAAGAAAGAGACCATATGGTAGCTCAAACAATTTCACAAAGACCCCCGGAGAGCTGCAATGATTTTTCAGTCATTAATAACTGACAAAAAATATTATGCACCCATTACCAATCCTTTACAAATCAAGTTCTCCCTACCTTGAAATCTGATCCATTTTTCCCTTCTAATGGCCTGGCTGTCCCTTTACAAGAATAACAGCAGCAGCATCACTTTAAATGTGCATGTAAAATTTTGGATAAAGTCATAGTAAGTTAAAATCCTATCATTGTGCTTATCAAATATTTATTAGGATGTTCTGGTAGGAAATTGTTTTAAAATTCTGGTATGGTTGAATTGTCTGATTTAGGTAAAAAGAAAAAAATTAAGATATCTATCAAATATATCTTATTAAAATCTGTAACTGCTTTGGTCAATCAAATACAAATTTTAATTTTAAAAGTTTGGTCCTTCCTATTGTGATTGAATTCTGCCTATATCCAGAAAAATCAAGAAAAGTCTATTCAAATTAGTGTAATAAGACTGAAATAAATGGGAATTACTGGCATCACTGACAATAAAGGTTAAGAAGGAATGGACTCTTCCCAATCCAAAATCCTCTTCCTGTACTGCTATGGCTATAGAACGATGGTAACCTTTTCATTGGCCTTGAAATCTTGAGCCATCCTAACACTGCTCCACAGGCCTCACAGTTTCAATGTCAATGAGAAATACAACTCTGACATTATGGACTAATTTAATATTTTAAAGACAATTATTAATGTGCTAGGTTACCTTGGCAGAAGATTTAGATTAAGCCCTACCATCACTTTTTTCTTATTTAAATTTAAAATGTTGACTTAAATTGATTTAAAATGTTGGAGAGTGGAGAATATCTAAAATCAGGTCCACAAAAAACAAAAACTCACTTATCAGTATTTAAGATTATTAATTTATATATTCAGCTTTCCAAGATGAACCTGTAAGGAGAATATGAAAAACAAACAAACAAACAAAACAAATCTTTTTTCCCTCTCTTCTGTCCACTAAGAAGCAGTGATTTATCTCTAACAATCCTAGAGGAAGGAAACAAAAACAAAACAAAACCTCGTGCTACTTGTGAGAAATAATTATTTAGGGAACAACATTAGTTACATGGCTGATTTAAAAAACACAAAGGAACCCTATTTTTTCTATTAAAATAAATAGGTATAACAGGACATACCTGAAAAAGAACATGTACATGGCAGCTGTGATGCAGAACAAAAGGACCTACAACAAGGAGAAAATATATTACTTGCAAAAGAACACTGACATCATTTGTGTATCTTTCTTTTTCTAAATTTTAATTCCAGTATAGTTACCACACAGTGTTATATTAGTTTCAAGAGTACAAGATAATGATTCACCAATTCCATACATCGTGGGGTACTTATCAGGACAAGTGTACTCTTTAATCCACATCCCCCCACGCACCTCCCCTCTGGTAACCATCAGTTTGTTTTCTATAGTTAAGAGTCTGTTTCTTGGTTTGTCTCTCCTCTCTTTTTTTTTCCCTTTACTTGTTTTGTTTCTTAAATCCCACATGTGAGTGAAATCATATGGTATTTGTCTTTCTTTGACTGACTTATTTCACTTAGCATTATACTCTCTAGCTCCACCCATGTTGTTGCATCATTGTGTCTTATAAAAGCAAAATACCCACTATTAAATCTTGTGCCTGATTTAAAGATGTGAAAACTAGTCATACACGTGTCATATTCTCTACCTTTCATATAAACCATATTAAGGCAATAATGAGTCTGTACACACACATATAAATAAAATTACATACATTTTACATTATGTAGTATAAAATATGTATATATATTACTATATGTATATATGTATACAGATTAGGTAGAAGGGTAACATGGTTCAAAAAGGATCAATTTTTAAAATAATCTAAAAATGCCTGAAAAAGCAAGTAACTTAAGAACAAAGACAATGGCTCTTATATAATGAAGTCAGCAAATAAATCATAAGCATATTAACTGTTATACCAAGATGACCAGATTTTTTTTCAAACCTAAAATACAGTTCAGTTGTCAACCAATTCTAATCAATAAGAAAAACTCCTAAAAATATAATCATCCTTTGTGGGATATGGACTAGCTATAAAAAAATCCTCTAAAAACAGGCATCCGAATATAGTAAACCTAACTTTAAAAGCTCCCCTCAAACATATCACACTAAATACAACAAAATAAAATGTATATGGAGGGGTGCCTAGGTGGCTCAGTCAGTTAAGCATCTGACTTGATTTTGGCTCAGGTCATGATCTCAGTGTTGCGAGATCAAGCCCCACGTCCAGCTCCACACTGGGTACGGAGCCCGCCTAACATTCTCCCTCTCCCTCTGCCCCTTCCCCGCTACTCTCCTAAAAAAAAAAAAAAAAAAAGGTATATATGGAAAGAATCCAGAATCCAAGTCCTGACCAAAAGCTTAGTTGTGCCAACAAAGTGGATCTCCATAAGTTGTTTTAAATCACTGGAAAACAAGTTGTAAAATGTGTTCTTATGTTAACAACAGTGTAAACTAAACATGACTGTCAATGGCCTCACATCATAGACAAATGACAAATGGACAATCTTTAACTGTAAATGGCTGACCACAAAGCGCACCAAAAATGAATATTGTGCAAAACAGTGTTTTGTTACTTCCAACACAAATAATTTCTAGTCAACTTAAGGGAAGTCTAATAGTTTTGCTATTACAAATTAAGTTTGACAAGTTTGCCACCTTGGCTTAAGATAAGCACTATAAACATAACCTGAATGGCTTAGAAATCTATAAACCTACAAACCAAAAGAAAGTATCAATTACTACAAAACAAATATTTTTATTACTTATTATACAGAAAAATATATAAAATCTTTTTCTATATGTAAAGTATATAAAATTTTTTCTAATAAGCACACACACACAATCTTCTGTCCTCCTCGCTCCTTCCTTTCCTCTCTCCTTTCCATTACCTTTAAAAATACCCTATCAATGATGTGTAAGGTTCATATCACTGCTTTTGACAACATAAAGCATATGGAATAATTTTCAATTATTGATTAACCAATTAAAAATTAGAGTCCAATTGAGTTTATTTACTGGTTATAATTTGCCAGCCAATGACCCAGATCACGAACCTCAATTTGTATTTCCCTATCATTTATCCCTTTGGGCAAAGCCATCCTTCCTAGATGTTCAATGTTTCATTCCTTCCCTGACCTAGTCATTTTCCCCTTTGCAGACCTATTCACAAACCTCTCTAGAAGTGTCCCACAAATCTTTCCCACACCCTCTAACTTCTCTAAGGAAAATTTCCTTAGTCTCTTTCCCTCAAAATGTTGCTATGCTCTAACCTAATATGCTAAACCTATCGATACTCATGTTAAACTAACATTTATCTCTGCAAATAATATATCTGAAACTGGGAAAAAGTACAATGTTTAAGATCTCAATCTTTAGAGTGTGGCAGATCTGGGTTTGAATCTAGTTGTATGTGACTTTCAAAGCCTTACTTAATTTCCTAAGCCTTAGATCCCTTGTCTGTAAAGTGAGAATTTCATCTCACTTTGAACTGCTGGGAAGATTCAATGAGACGATAATTGTTAGAGGTGTTCAGCAAACTGTTTTAACTTTGTTTTGTTACTTATAGAAGTGATCTAGATACGAAAAACGTCACCCAGACACCTAAGTCTGGAAAGTTTCTATTAAACAGACAGACCTTTCAAAATCTCTCAAATTCAAGAGATGAAAATCTGTACAAATGGGGTGGGGGGAGGAGAATCTAAAGGATATTAATGTATAATTGATCATTTCATTTAACAGGTATTTACTGAATGCCTATTATGTGCTGGGCACTGTTCGAGAACTTACAACAGTACACAAAATGCACAAACTCCTTGCCCTAAAGAAAGCTATCTTTTAGTTAGGTAAAAGAAGATATTAAAGGAAAAGATAGTGGTTGCAGTTTTGGAGAAAAAACAAAGCAGGATAAGGAAATAAATGCAGGAGAATAGGGGTTGTTGTTTTATACAAAGTAGTCAAGGATGCAGAGACTTGGTACAGACATTGAGGAAATGAGAGATAAGTGAGGGGACTATATCAACAGAACCATGGGAAGGTTCTGATTCTTATTATGAAAGGTATTCAGTATTGTGTTAAAGATGCTAAAGAAAGGATTGAAATTTGAGTGACCTAGTGTTTCAAATTTTTTTTAATTGTGCTAATTTACTATACATCTTGACTTTCAAAAAAATGTTTTTTCAAATAAATGTAAATCTGTAGGTAAATAAAGAAGAGTATTTTCTCTGTGTTTCAAATTACAAAATTTTAAAGCTAAAAAGAATTTAGGTCCACCTAAGTTTCACTTTTGGTTTCATTAATGTTCTCTATCGTTTTTCTGTTTTCTATTTCGTTGATTTCAACTTGATCTTTATTAGTTCCTTTTTCTGTTTGCTTTGGATTTCATTTGCTTTTGTTTTCCTATTTTTTTAAAGACAAAAATTTAGGCCATTGATCTAGATTTTTTTTTTTTAAATATAGGTATATAATGCTATTAATATCTTCCTAAGATCTGCTGTACCTGTATCCTGATAATTTTGATAAGTTCGTTATTCATTTTTATTTATTCAAAATACTTTCAAATTTTGCTTTTGCTTACCTCTGTGATACATGACTTACTTAGAAGTATGTTTAGTTTCCAAATATTTGGGGATTTTAAGTGACCTTTCTGTTGTTACTGACTTCTTATTTGATTCCATTATGGTCAGAAAATACTTTATGAGTTGATTATTTCTAAATTTATCAGGACTTATTTTGTGTCCCAAAACATATCAGAATATGTTCCATATATTTGGTAAATATCCATGTGTATTTTTTTTTTTTTTTATGTAACCTCTACACTCAACATGGGGCTCAAACTCACAATGCTAAGATCAAGAGTTGCATGTTCCTCAGACTGAGCCAGCCAGGCAACCCCCCACCCCAATGTGCATTTTATTTTTTTAAGATTTTATTTATTTATTTGAGAGAGCACAAAAGTGAGAGAGATTACAGAGGAAGAGGAAGAAGCAGACTCCCTGCCGAGCAGAGCCAGATGTGGGATCATGACCTGAGCCGAAGGCAGACACTTAACCGACTGAGCCACACAAGCGCCCCCCCAATGCGCATTTTAAAAGAATGTGCC
The DNA here is from genome assembly GCF_004348235.1 of Phoca vitulina. Taxonomy (NCBI): domain Eukaryota; kingdom Metazoa; phylum Chordata; class Mammalia; order Carnivora; family Phocidae; genus Phoca; species Phoca vitulina. The sequence goes on from NW_022591713.1 coordinate 5,426, forward strand.
TTCTACTGTTGCTGAGAGAGATATCTATCGATTAGGTTGTTCAAATCTTCTGTATCCCTAATTGTCTACTTGTTCAATCAATTATTGAGAAAAGTTATCAAAATGTCCTGCTATAATTGTGGAG
>NW_022591714.1:0-5547 GCF_004348235.1 Phoca vitulina
TACCATACTGTCTTGATGATGACAGCTTTGTAATAGAGCTGGAAGTCCGGAATTGTGATGCCGCCAGCTTTGCTTTTCTTTTTCAACATTCCTCTGGCTATTCAGGGTCTTTTCTGGTTCCATACAAATTTTAGGATTATTTGTTCCATTTCTTTGAAAAAAGTAGATGGTATTTTGATGGGGATTGCATTGAATGTGTAGATTGCTCTAGGTAGCATTGACATCTTCACAATATTTGTTCTTCCAATCCATGAGCATGGAATGTTTTTCCATTTCTTCGTGTCTTCCTCAATTTCTTTCATGAGTATTTTATAGTTTTCTGAGTACAGATCCTTTGCCTCTTTGGTTAGATTTATTCCTAGGTATCATATGGTTTTGGGTGCAATTGTAAATGGGATCGACTCCTTAATTTCTCTTTCTTCTGTCTTGTTGTTGGTGTATAGGAATGCCACTGATTTCTGTGCATTGATTTTATATCCTGCCACTTTCCTGAATTCCTGTATGAGTTCTTGCAGTTTTGGGGTGGAGTCTTTTGGGTTTTCCACATAAAGTATATCATCTGCGAAGAGTGAGAGTTTGACTTCTTTGCCGATTTGGATGCCTTTTATTTCTTTTTGTTGTCTGATTGCCGTGGCTGGACTTCTAGTACTATGTTGAATAGCAGTGGTGATAGTGGACATCCCTGCTGATTAAAATAGTTTTTAACACTCTTGTGGAGAGCACAGAACAATGTATAAGTTTGTCGAATGACTAGGTTGTACACTTGAAGCTAATGTAACATTGTGTGTCAACTATACTCATAGAAAATTAAAAACACACATGAACTTTTTAAGAAGCTCTAGAACTTTTGTTTTATTCTTTGGAATTTTCCACATATCTCCATTTTATGCAATGAAAATATATTGTTTTTTGATTTGAACTTAAAGATAAGTAAATTTAGAAATAAATAAATACAGATTTTATGAGGTCTAGGCTTGTCAAAACGGTGGCTGCTGATGAAGGTTAGGGGGTAAAATTTCTCACTGCCCCCTCTGAACTTCCCATCAAATTTGCTTCCCAGTTCATGGTTAATTGCATTGATCATCTAGATTTGACCTTGGTAAACACTCAAAAGCTCTTTGGTTAGCTAGTCCCCACACACTGTAGCTGACAAAGTTGTGAGTTAACTCTATTTAACCCCAGATTTTATTAAACGTTTGCAATCATCATTACTATCTTCATCAGTATTAATCATTATACATTGATTACTCTGTGCCAGGCACTTAGCTGTGCATTTTGCATGCATTTTCTAAGTATTTAAGCGGGGCACCTGGGTGGCTCAGTTGATGAAGCGTCTGCCTTCAGCCCAGGTGATGATCCCACAGTCCTGGGATCGAGCCCCGAATCGGCCTCCCTGATCAGCGGGTATCTGCTTCTCCCTCTCCCTCTGCCTGACACTCCTCCTGCTTGTATTCTCTCTCTCTGTCAAATAAATAAATAAAATCTTTAAAAATAAATAAATAAATATTTAAGCCTTGTTACAATCCAGTGAGTGATATGAGTCTCATCTAACAGAGGAGGAAACTGAGTCTCAGGAAACTTGAAGTTAAAAAATGGTCCAACTTCACATGAATGAATAGCTGAGCTGATGTTAAAACTCTGGTTGACTGTACTTTCCCCATACTATATTGCTTTTCTAAAATTTATCAATGTATCTTGACAAAGTGCCTTCTAATGGGGACACATCAATAGAAATAAAAAGAAGTCCCAGTGACAGTTCCTTCTCCCCATGAGGTTCCTAGTCCAGTTGAGCAGTGAAACAGTATTTATACAAAGATAAAACCTGATCTGGAATAAAGCAGCTTATGGTATTGGATAAGTAATAAACAATGAATAATGGGACTACACTATAAAATCAAGATTGGGATGAAAAACCCAGGAAACTTGCAACTACCCAGATTGAATAGGCAGACCATCTTGTATGTAAAGGTGAGCACATTCGTTAATGAACACGTCGATAATGCATCTGAGGGTAACCTGATCCAAATAATAAGTGGAGCAGCAAAAAGGCGAGAGAATGAGCCTCTGACTCGAGCCTGTGATCTCAAGCCCTATTCTAAGAGGAGCTTTCCCTGCCACATCTAATTAAGAGTTTTCAAGGGAAGGCATCTTGCTGGGCCAGTTAACCCTCAAAGATGTGATGCACCACCCTAGTGTTCTTCTGAAGGACGCTGGTCTGAATGTTAAGACCTAAATCAAAGCTGAGTTGGAAGGTTTAAACACAGAGTAAACTCAGGAGTGTCCCAGAAGGGCTGACTGCAGTGTTAATACCCTAAAAAATGGAAGCGTGTCATTAATTGTGCATGGCTGCGTGAGGGAGGGCTGCAGAGTGCCTCACTGCTGCGGGAGTTTCTAAAACTTTCAGGTGCTCTTCAGAACCCAGGGTGGGTGAGGTAACCGCAAGCCTTGTTTTTGTTGGGGTGATGGGCATTTTTTTCTCTGTGGCAATGCAAGTCTTCAGATGCCCATGAGAGTCTGCAGAGCAAAGCTGGAGGCTGCTGGGCCAGGGTGCTGATGATCCACCTGCGCTGGGTGTTTGCTGGGCCATGCTCCCTGGGGGGAGGGGGTCTCCTTGCAGGGACCCTCAGCGGACATGTCAAGAGCAACTTTTCCCTCTGTCTCTATGGACTTGGACCCCCCTTCACAGGCACACATGCACGCGTGCTCACACACACACACACACACACACACACACATACACGCACACCATTCTGGCTGCACAAGCCTTAAGGTCATCATTATTTATTATGTCTGGGGGAATGCTACCATCCCCCGTGACAACTGTGATTAATGATAATGTGCAAACCTGAGGTAATTTGCTGACATATTAGATCTTTGTGAGGCACCAGAATGGGAGCGGCATTTTTCAAGCGCTGCTCTGCTGGAGCCCCAGGGGCTGTGCTGGATCACGGTCGAAGGGGAGGGGGCGGTGGCTCCCATGGCTGGTGCTCCATTTTTAGCAATTTTATGTGTTTATTTGTTTATAACTGTTTGTTCATATTTTAGGTGGAGAAAAGTAAGCATGGTCTACCAAAAAGAAAGTTAGAAAACAATGGGGTGGGATATGATCTGCCACAAAGAAACACACCAGGGGAATTCCTGGACTGATCTCTAGCATCTTGTAGACCTTGGTGTGTGTGTCTGTTTTGACGATCATCGATATTTGTGTGCCTCGGCTGCCTGTAACAAAGGACCACAGGCTGGGGGCTTAAACAACAGAAATTCCTTTGCTCACAGCTCTGGTGGCAGAAGTCCATAGTCAAGGTGTATGCAGGGCTGGTTTCTCCTGAGACCTCTCTGCTTCGCTTGTAGACACCATTTCTCCCTGCGTCCTCACGTGGTCGTCTCTGCGTGTCTGTGTCCTAACTCCTCTTCTTGGAAGGACACTAGGCATTGGATGAGGGCCCACAGCAGAGACCTTGTTTTCATCACCTCCTTAAGGACCCCATCTCCAAATACAGTCACATTCGGAGGTACTGGGAATTAGGGCTTCAGCATATGATTTTGGGGGGTACAATTCAGCCCACCATCTGAAAAAGTTAGTCTATGGGTTTTCTGATCACAGAGAGTCTCTATGTGATCTGCATATTGGTGACCCCTGCCTCATTTCAGAGCCTTTGTTTTGGTCGTGGTTTACTAATGCCAGCGTGTCGGAAAGCCTAGTTGCCTTAGTCAGCCTGTTTTGTTGTCAGATGACTTCGTTCTCATCCTCCCTTTTATTCAGTTACTGCGTATTTCAGTGCAAGATCCTCAATAAGCTTCACAGAGAATCCCAATATTTGTCTCATTATATTCAGATTGCACATTTGATTAACTTTAATCATCGGTAGATCCAGAAGAACACGCGTCTCTGACGTGAGTGCAGGTCATTCTGTGTTTCTGTGTCAGACTGGCTGAAGAGTTCCTGTCCATGAGCTGAGGTTAGCTGGTGGTTTTTGCCGGCAGGGAAACTCAGGGACTATGGCTGCTTTTTAAGCAAAGTCTCTGCCAGTTTGGTGAACTTCCCCTTTGTTCCCCAAAATGACACTGATACTTCTGCTCAAATAAATTAGTGCCCCATATGGACGGTCTTGTTTGCTGGGAAATAGGCTCATAGCCTACTGTGAGGGCTGACCGGTATGACCTTTGCAACAAAAATATCAAGTTCGCTGCTGTGTTTGTGCTAATAAGCATTGGGAAGCTGTGCACTCCCCCTTCTCATTTGTCCTTTCCCGGGGGTGGATGTTAGCCTGAGCCCAGCTTCTGCATCGTGCACACAGCTGGGGAGAGTCAGTGTTCTAGACGGGGACAGGATAGGAAGCACAGCATGTAATTGTTTTGAGAAATGAGTCCTAGAGGCTCTTGGTTTTTTTTTTATTCAAAAACACGTTAACACACAAAAATTAACCATCCCTCAAATAAACCACCCCTTCCAAAACAAACAGACAAATGAGTCAAACCTAATCAACTATTCTTGTGTTTGATTTGGAACTGTCTTCAAGTTCCCACAGACCTGGTATTTCAAAATCCAAGATAAAATTATTTCAAAATGAAGTTCTACCATTCTTTTTTTTTGTTTGAGACACAATATGTCCAATAAAACAAGATGTGTGTGTCTCTCCAGTTAACTAAAACACATTTTTGAAAATCAGACCTGATATGCTGATAGCTTAAAAGATGATGATTTCCCAAAAGTTTCCTTCAGTTAAAAAACTGATTTACTTCAGGATTGCTTTAAATAGCTCTTCGTGAATGCAAAATATGATTCAATGTGAAACAAATTCACACCCTTCTCCTAAGGCACATATGTTTTGAAATGCGATGTAATCTTGCGTTCCAAATCTCAGAACGGAAGAGTAACGCGTCCACATATTTATGCACAGACACACTCATTTCCTTGACAACATCTAAGTGATATCACAGAACTAAAAGCTGCCACAGAAAGTAAGGGTCAGAAAAGCGAGTTCTAGTCCAACTTTCTCCCGGGACCACATTTCCAACACATGGGGTAACTTGGACGGTCTCTGCTCCTCTCAGCTTTCCCTCTTGGTGAAATGTTAGAGTGGGTCGCTTCTCCCTCTAAGCCCAGGATCTGATGGGAGAGTAGCTTCTCAGGGCTGTGAAGCCAGGTTACATGGAAGCAAAGCTGTATGTCCTGGGTCAGGTGGTGTGTGCGATCTCAGTTTCTCCATCAAAAAAGCAAGAAGTTGGTGAGGTTGCGGAGAAAGGGGAATACTCCTACACTGTTGGTGGGAATGCAAGCTGGTGCAGCCACTCTGGAAAACAGTATGGAGGTTCCTCAAAAAGTTGAAAATAGAGCTACTCTACGACCTAGCAATTGCACTACTGGGTATTTACCCCAAAGATACAAATGTAGTGATCCGAAGGGGCACGTGCACCCCAATGTTTATAGCAGCAATGTCCACAACAGCCAAACTATGGAAAGAGCCTAGATGTCCATCAACAGATGAATGGATAAAGAAGATGTGGTATATATATATATATATATATATATATATATATATATAC
>NW_022591715.1:0-5546 GCF_004348235.1 Phoca vitulina
CTGGTATGTCTGTTCACATGGGGGTTCCTGCTCTCCGCCCTGGTGCCTCTTCACATGGGGCGGTCCCTGATCTCCCGGCCCCCCCTTGCATCTGTTCACATGGGGGGGTTCCTGCTCTCCTCCCTGCTGCGTCTGTTCACATTGGGGGTCTTACAGCTTTGGGCATGTGTAGGTTTTCCTTGATAGAGCTGATCAGCAGAAATGTCCCCCATACCACCTTCTGTGAGTCCCTGTGCCTCTCCCGCCCTCGCCCCCGCCCGCGGAGAGAGGCCAGGCAGGTGGGGGTGGTGCAGTCAGAGTCAGAGCCCCCGTGGGGTCCTGGGCTCGGCCACCCGGCCCAGCTCTGGGGTGGAAGCTCTCGTTCTTGGTGCTCGTGGGGTCTTGGTGGCTCCTCGTGAGGAGCTTCGATAGCCGTTTCGTAAAGAAAGCCACTAACTGATTCCATCTGCGTGGGGGGCAGGCCTGGGGGGCAGGCGCCTGCAGTGGGTAGAGGTCCCGTGGGGCCTTCCCTGTCTGATCTGCCCCCCGTCCTCGCAGAAGTCCCTCTAGTTTTGCCGTAGGATGTGCACCGTTCCAAACAGTCTCGTTTCTGCTTTTTCCTTTTCTCAGTTCCCTGGCCTGTGGGAGATAGGTGTGGTCAGGGGTGGGCAGGAGACCCTTGGGGTGACTCACTCAGCAGCTGAACAGAGGCCCTCAGCCCGGACCGTCCCCATTTGTCAGAACTCCCCGGTCCCCCCCACCCCCGCCCGGCTCCATAAAGGGTCCTCGTCTGCCCTCTGCTGGCAGCTACCTGGTCATTGCCTCAAGAAGCTGGTTTCGTAAAAATAGTCTTCCCTTTGCAGAAGTCCTTGCTTAAAATAAAGTGTATACCCTCCCCGCTTCGCAGGCGCACAGAGAGGTAAGAAACCGCTCGCTGCAAAGTCTGCATGTGTTCTCACGGGGAGGCGAGCCCCAACCTCAGGAACAGGATTAACACCTGCAGTGCAGATGCATGGAGCCCTGGAGGTGGGGGCGGGCCTGGGTAGCATCCCCGAATGGCACGCCATGTCTGGTCAAGACCCCAGTCCCTGCACCTCAGTTCAGGGCTATTTGATTCACTGCACATGGATCTTTCTGGAAGGCCAGCGGCCCCGTGGACGCAGATGCGGGTGCCCCTGGCCCTGAGAGGCCACAGCATGTAGGGGAATGGCCAGTGGGCCCCCCCCACCACTGGGCCTCCCAGCAGAGGAACGTGCACCGCTGTGCACCGCTGTATTCGGGGCCGCTGGAGCTGTGTCCTGAGCTCTGCAGGCATCCCCTCTGTCCCCTCTGGGAACGTGGGAGACTGCAGTGAATTGTTGTGTCTGGAGGCATCACGTTTAAAGGCGGTGTGGCTGAGCGGAGCTGCCTGTCTTCCACAGCCGCCCCGATCTCACCTTAAAACGTACCTGCACTCTTCCTCCCTGGTCCACGGTGGGGATTACACGGGAGGGACACCCTGGCGCGGGCTTCGCGACTATCACGCGGTGCATAGTCTCATCCCCGCTGGCCCGGGCCCTTCTAGTCCATGGTGGGTCAGGTCCATGCAGAGGGGAAGGAAGGTGGCCTGGGGACAGGGGAGGTGCGGCGGGCAGGGGGGCCACGGGCCTGACCTGCTCTGCTCTCTGCTCCTCAGTGCTGAAGCTGGAGGGAGCAGGGAGGGAGGGAGGGAGGGAGGCTGTTTTATTTTATTTTTTATTTAATTTTTATTTTTTAAGATTTTACTTATTTTTGCGAGAGAGAGAGAGAGAGAGCATGAGTGGGGGGAAGGGGCAGAGGGAGAAGCAGACTCCCCGCTGAGCAGGGAGCCCGATGCGGGACTCGATCCCAGGACCCTGGGATCATGACCTGAGCTGAAGGCAGACACTTAACTGACACCCCCAGGCACCTGGGAGGCTGTTTTAATAGTAAGATGAGCAATCTGTTTCAAGTCACGGTTTGAGACCAGGCCCCACACTTGGAAAACACAGTCAAAAAACCATAGAAGGAACTTTCCGTCAGTGTGCGGCCAACTGCGTCCTTCGTTCGTTTGGGCACAAAGTACAGATATGGACGGAAGAGAGGGCACAGGCTGTCTGTGAATAAAACTGTTATTGAATGCAGCACCCCTTTGTTCGTTCCCACCCCATTAGGTGCGTCTGGGCCGCCTACTTCTGGTCCTCCTGTGGCGCCGCGCCCCCGAGAGCCTCTGATGGAGTGCCAGTCGGTAAGGGCCCGGGAAGGGGAGCTGGGGCCAGAGCCGCTGACTGGGGCTCCTTGTGCGGGGATCCCAGCGAAGGCCACAGCCCTGAGTCCACCCCAGCCCGCACCTCCAGGGAGGGGCCGTCCTAGCCCCGTTTCTGGTGAGGAAGTATGGAATAAAAGACACAAGACTGCTTGCCCCGAGCTTGCCAGTCAGGGACACTTCGGGCTTCGGAACTGCTGTCTGGACCCAGACCCTTCCTTACCCACCTCTCCTGGGATCTCCAAACTCGAGGGCATCAGACTCACTGGGGGGCTCATTGAAACCAGATTATGGGGCCTGCCCCGGACATTCTGCCTCCAGGGGTCTGGGAGGGGGCTGCTGCCGGTCCAGGGGCTGTACCTTGAGAACCACGGAGTCTGCGGGGGGATCCCGTAGAGCCACGTGATGGGGGTGCCCAGGCTAGCGGCGGGGGGATGCTTCATGGCCACAGTGCTGGGGTTTCCCCCGTGCTAACACAGGACGATACTTCCATTATTAATATTTTAAAATAAAAATCTTAAACGGTTGCTTGAAACTTAATTTCCAGTGTTACTTTAGGTCGAAGGAATATTTGAGTTCTCCACTCGGGCCATGCCCTTGGCAGAAATGAGGAGCTTTAAATACTAGCAAGGTGGAAGTACCCGGTGTGTGTGTTGGCAGGAGCAGGGCTCTGGCATCCATACTGAACCCAACACAAAACTAACCCTCGTGATTCTTATGTGAAGATCGTGGGGAATGGATTTTATTTATTTGACAGAGAGAGACAGTGAGAGAGGGAACACAAGCAGGGGGAGTGGGAGAGGGAGAAGCAGGCTTCCCACTGAGCAGGGAGCGCGATGAGGGGCTTGATCCCAGGACCCCGGGATCATGACCTGAGCCGAAGGCAGACGCTTAACAACCGAGCCACCCAGGCGCCCCTCAGCGTATTTTTAAAGAAGCCTCAGGAACATGGCTTGTAGGTTAATTTGGGTCGCCTTTTACTAGCATGAGGGTCAAATCCACTGGAGTCTTGATAGTAAATAGTGGTGTTGACTCAAAATATTTAAATCGGACTGGATGTCGTCCTGGGAGGTTGGGGAGGTTGAAGGCCAGTGTTACTGCCTGGGCGGCGCTGGGGACGGCGCTGGGGACGGCGCTGGGGACGGCGGGCTCTGGTGGCTAGGCGTCAGCACCCACAGCTTGGCTTCCTGCGTCCAGTGGTGACGCGGCTGATGGAAGCCAGGAGCTGGGTGTTGGAGGGGCCCAGAGGGAAACCAACCCAGAGCACGCCCTCCCTTCCACCCGACATCCCGGTCCTGCTCTGGGGACCTGCTCTGGGGGCTGCGTGTCTCCAGGTAAAGGGTCCCAGGCTCTGCGATGGGCCAGGGCTCCGTAGAAATACTTCCTTTAGCTTTTGATTGTGGACGTTTCCAAGCATCTGCAGGACTAGAGAAAATGGCATCGCAAACACCCTTGAACCTGGCATCAGCTTCAATGGTGTTAAACCGTGTGCAATTCTTGGGTTAAAAATCAAAACTCCAGGGCGCCTGGTTGGCTCAGTCGGTGGAGCGTGTGACTCTTGATCTCAGGGTCGCGAGTTTGAGCCCCGCGTTGGGCGCAGAGATGGCTTAAAAAAGAAGTTCCACCGAGTAAGTGTGAAGATCTAATTGGCTTTGTTAAGCAATTGATGACTCTGGCAACATCCCATCCAGCAAGAGGAGATATGCTCTCAGGCATAGTGCAAAATGGGAGATTTTTATAGGAAGGATGGTGGGACGAGGAAATTATTAGCAAAGGACAAGCGAGGATTGTTCCAGGCAAGGTCACCTTCCCTTAGGGGAAGGGCAGGGGGTCTCATTAGTTGGGTCACCTCATCTTCCTTTGGCGGGGGCTGAGGGGGCCTCGTGACAGATTACATCACTGATGCTGACCCGGAAATTCCTGACTGACTGTTAAGACAGCTTTTGGAGGAGGCTGGAGGCGCAGTTAGGTTACGTATGAAGCGCTGGTTTGCTGACTTGGCCTGAGCGGTTCCATCTGTGGCCTGTGGCCTTCTTTCTAACGCTTGCTCCATCTGCTCCCAGCAGGCGAGGCAGGTGGATGCTGGCCTGGCTGGCCCCGGGAGCTGGGCAGGACACATCCAGAGGCCTCCTGTGGGAGCATCCCGGCTCTTAACCTTTGGGGCGTCTCACTGGTTTTCACGTTGGCCCAGCAGATCCCTGCCTGGTCTTTGGGACTGTGGTTCCCTCTGTTTTGTGCCCATTTCCCTGATTTGGAAGCCTTGAGCCCTGGAGGAGAGAGGGACGGCCCTCTGGGTGTGGTCGTGAGCGTGGGCTCTGGCCTGGGAGCTCCCCGACATTGCCTGGCATTGGCTTAGCTCCGAGACACTGTATTAGTGAGTTAGAAACAGAAGAGGTACCAAACGTGGGCACGGCCCCCACTCAGAGGCAGATCCCACAGGCACCCGACTCCATGACCCCCCGGGAGGCAGGTGGCATTAACCCGAGTGTGACTTTTGCTCACGGCATGCAGGATGTGCCCTCTCCTGGCTGCACATTGCAGTCTCAAGACCTGGTTTTTCCTTTTTCTCTAGAGGTCTGCGCTAATCCCGAGCCTTTTAGGAGCACTGAGAAGGTGAGCCGTCCTCCGGGTGCGCTGACACGTGGGAAAGAAGACGCAGGACTGGAGCATCCACCCCCGCTGGTGTCCTGGGACGAGGTATTCCTGAGAGCCAGCCACCTCCGTACTTGGGGAGCTCGGGCTTTGCTTCCGGAAACCGCATGTGTGTCCCCTTACTAAGGCTGGACTAGCTGGACGTAGGAGCAAGTGTATCTGTGCGTGGCCGTCGGATCGGCTGCCAGAGGTGGGGTGGTGGAGGGCGGGACAGGTGGTCTCCAGGGTGTGAGGCAGTGTCTGAGCCCGCTGCGGTGGGTGAACAGTGCGCCGTGGCCCAGAACAGAGCTGCCTGTGCGTGCGTGCGTGACCCTCTTCTGCTAGGACAAGCTCTGACTGAGCGGATGGCGCAGTCCGCCCAGATCATGCATTTCTTGTCCTGACGTGAAGGAGCCAGTCCTGCAGGTGCTCTCGGAACCTCCGCACCCCCTGGCAGAGATTATCCTGCAGCTCAGCTTCCAGTGCTCCTAGTGGGGGCCCCCGGTGCTCCTCACATGGGGTCCTCGGTGCTCCTAGTGGGGGCCCCCGGTGCTCCTCACATGGGGTCCTTGGTGCTCCTCGTGGGGGCCCCCGGTGCTCCTCACATGGGGTCCTCGGTGCTCCTCGGGGGGGCCCCCGGTGCTCCTCACATGGGGTCCTCGGTGCTCCTGGG
>NW_022591716.1:0-5540 GCF_004348235.1 Phoca vitulina
GAGGCGATATTCGGGAGGATAGACGGCGGGGGAGGGGCCTCCGTCGGCCGCTTCTGGCAAGTGATAGAGCCACGGAGCACAAAATCGGAACTTTTAGAGTCTGCTGGTGGCTAAGCTGGGGGTGGAACCCTCGCGGGACAGTGTGGTCTCGGGACCCTCGGGGTCACAGGAAAACCGGGGGTGCCTGAGTGCAGCAGAGCTCCCAGGGATCGGAGCAGGGAAGCCGGCTGCAGAGACGGAGCCGAGGCGCGGGCTCTCAGCTCAGGGTTGCCATAAACCGTGATCCGCGGCACAGTCGGGCCACTGCCGCTCCAGCAGGGACCCAACAAGCGGCAGATCCGGGGAGACTCCCCTTCCTCCCCCCCGGGAGGAGAGGTGCGGGAGCGCACCGTGGGGATCTGCTGGATTTGGAGACTCCACACGGGGTCAGGTGCCAGAGATAGAAACGCGCTGTCACAGGCCGGGTGAGCATGGAGTGCGGCCGGAGACCGGGGAGACGGGAGTGACTGACTGCTTTTCTCTGGGGGCTCACTGAGGAGCGGGGCCCCGAGTTCTCGTCTCCTCCGGGGCGGAGATTGGGAGGCCGCCATTTTCACTCTCGGCCTCCAAAGCTGTACGGAAAGCTTGCAGGGAACAAAAGCTCCGAGAGCAAACCCAAGCAGATTACTTAGCCCGGACCGGCAAGGGCGGGGCAATTCCGCCTCCGGCAAAGACATTTGGGAACCACGGCAACAGGCCCCTCCCCCAGAAGAGCAGCGAGAACAGCCAGCCAAGACCAAGTTTACCCATCAATGAGAATGGCAGAACTCCAGAGCTAGGGGAATGCTGCACATAGAATCCATGGCTTTTTTACCATGATTCTGTAGTCTTTCAAAGTTAATTTTTTTTTTAACTTTTTTTTTTGAATTTTTCTTTTTCCCTTTTTCAACCAACATCTTATCAATCCCTTGTTTAAAAAAGAATTTTTATTTTTCATTTTTAGAGTCATATTCTATCCCTTCATGGTAGTTACCTGTATTTTTGGCATATATAAATAAGTTGTTCTCTCTTTAAAATTTTGAGATAGTTTCTTCTAACGATCAAAATATACCCTAAATCTCTAGTGTATGGTTTTTTTCTACTCCCCTGCCTGATCACATTCTCTCCCTTTTTTTTCTTCTTTTTTTTAAATCCTCTTCTTTCTTTTTTCAAACAACTTCTTATCAATTCCTCTTATAAATTTTTTTATAATTTTCACCTTAACAGTCATATTCCATCCCTTCATCATATAAACCCTTATTTTTGTACATATATAAGTTTTTCTTTCTTTAAAATTTTGGGAGGCACTTTCTTCTAACAGACCAAAATACACCCAAATTCTAGTGTGTGGCACTGATCTATGTACCAGCCTGATCATATTTGATTATATTCTGCTTTTTTTTGTTTTGTTCTGTTTTTGTTTGTTTTTATTTTTATCTTTTTCTTTTTTTTCTTTTTCTTTTTTCTCTCTTTCCCTTTCTTTTCCCCCTGCTTCAGATCTTTTCTGATTTGTTTAGAGTATATTTTCTGGGGACGTTGTTACCCTGTTAGCATTTTGTTCTCTCATTCATCTATTCTCCTCTGGACACAATGACAAGACGGAAAAAATCACCTCAAGAAAAAGAACAAGAGGTAGTACCGACTGCCAGGGACCTACTCAATACAGACATTAGTACGATGTCAGATCTAGAGTTCAGAATCATCACTTTAAAGATACTAGCTGGGCTTGAAAAAAGCATGGAAGTTATTAGAGAAACCCCTTCTGGAGAAGTAAAAGAACTAAAATCTATCCAAGTTGAAATCAAAAAGCCTATTAATGAGGTGCAATCAAATATGGGGGCGCTAACTGCTAGGATAAATGAGGCCGAAGAGAGAATCAGTGATATAGAAGACCAAATGGTGGAAAATAAAGAAGCTGAGAAAAAGAGAGATAAACAACTACTGGATGACGAGGGCAGAATTCGAGAGATAAGCGATACCATAAGACGAAACAACATTAGAATAATTGGGATCCCAGAAGAAGAAGAAAGAGAGAGAGGGGCAGAAGGTATAATGGAGCAAATTATAGCAGAGAACTTCCCTAATTTGGGAAAGGAAACAGGCATCAAAATCCAGGAAGCACAGAGAACCCCTCTCAAAATCAATAAAAATAGGTCAACACCCCAACATCTAATAGTAAAACTTACGAGTCTCAGAGACAAAGAGAAAATCCTGAAAGCAGCTCGGGAGAAGAGATATGTAACCTACAATGGTAGAAACATTAGATTGGCAACAGACCTATCCACAGAGACCTGGCAGGCCAGAAAGGACTCGCAGGATATATTCAGAGCACTAAATGAGAAAAATATGCAGCCAAGAATACTAGATCCAGCTAGGCTGTCATTGAAAATAGAAGGAGAGATAAAAAGCTTCCAGGACAAACAAAAACTAAAGGAATTTGCAAACACGAAACCAGCCCTCCAAGGAATCTTAAAAGGGGTCCTCTAAGCAAAGAGAGAGCCTAAAAGCAACATAGACCAGAAAGGAACACAGGCAATATACAGTAACAGTCACCTTACAGGCAATACAATGGCACTAAATTCATATCTTTCAATAGTTACCCTGAATGTAAATGGGCTAAATGCCCCAATCAAAAGACACAGGCTATCAGATTGGATTAAAAAACAAGACCCATCAATATGCTGTCTGCAAGAGACTCATTTTAGATCCAAAGACACCCCCAGATTGAAAGTGAGGGGGTGGAAAACCATTTACCATGCTAATGGACACCAAAAGAAAGCTGGAGTGGCAATCCTTATATTAGACAAATTAGATTTTAAACCAAAGACTGTAATAAGAGATGAGGAAGGACACTATATCCTACTTAAAGGGTCTATCCAAAAAGAAGATGTAACAATTGTAAATATCTATGCTGCTAACATGGGAGCAGCCAATTATATAAGGAAATTAATAACAAAAGCAAAGAATCACATCGACAACAATACAATAATAGTGGTGGACTTTAACACCCCCCTCACTGAAATGGACAGGTCATCTAAGCAAAAGATCAACAAGGAAATAAAGACTTTAAATGACACACTGGACCAAATGGACTTCACAGACGTATTCAGAACATTCCATCCCAAAGCAATGGAATACACATTCTTCTCTAGTGCCCATGGAACATTCTCAGAATCGATCACATCCTAGGTCATAAATCAGGTCTCAACCAGTACCAAAAGATTGGGATCATTCCCTGCCTATTTTCAGACCACAGTGCTTTGAAACTAGAACTCAATCACAAGAGAAAAGTCAGAAAGAACTCAAATACATGGAGGCTAAAGAGCATCCTACTAAAGAATGAATGCGTCAACCAGGAAATTAAAGAAGAATTTAAAAAATTCATGGAAACCAATGAAAATGAAAACACAACTATTCAAAGTCTTTGGGATGCAGCAAAGGCAGTCCTAAGAGGAAAGTATATAGCAAACAAGCCTTTCTCAAGAAACAAGAAAGGTCTCAAGTACACAACCTAACCCTACACCTAAAGGAGCTGGAGGAAGAACAGCAAATAAAGCCTAAACCCAGCAGGAGAAGAGAAATAATAAAGATCAGAGCAGAAATCAATGAAATAGAAACTAAAAGAACAGTAGAACAGATCAACAAAACTAGGAGCTGGTTCTTTGAAAGAATTAACAAGACTGATAAACCCCTGGCCAGACGTATCAAAAAGAAAAGAGAAAGGACCCAAATCAACAAAATCATGAATGAAAGAGGAGAGATCACAACCAACACCAAAGAAATACAAACAATTATAAGAACATATTATGAGCAACTCTATGCCAGCAAATTCGATAACCTGGAAGAAATGGATGCATTCCTAGAGATGTATCAACTACCAAAACTGAACCAGGAAGAAATAGAAAACCTGAACAGACCTATAACCACGAAGGAAATTGAAGCAGTCATCAAAAATCTCCCAAAAAACAAAAGCCCAGGGCCAGATGGCTTCCCAGGGGAATTCTACCAAACATTTAAAGAAGAATTAATACCTATTCTTCTGAAACTGTTCCAAAAAATAGAAATGGAAGGAAAACTTCCAAACTCATTTTATGAGGCCACCATTACCTTGATCCCAAAACCAGACAAAGACCCCATCAAAGAGGAGAATTAGAGACCAATATCCTTGATGAACATGGATGCAAAAATTCTCACCAAAATACTAGCCAGTAGGATCCAACAGTACATTAAAAGGATTATTCACCACGCCCAAGTGGGATTTATCCCTGGGCTGCAAGGTTGGTTCAACATCCACAAATCAATCAATGTGATACAATACATTAATCAAAGAAAGAAGAAGAACCATATGATCCTCTGAATAGATGCAGAAAAAGCATTTGACAAAGTACAGCATCCTTTCTTGATCAAAACTCTTCAGAGTATAGGCATAGAGGGTACATACCTCAATATCATAAAAGCCATCTATGAAAAACCTACAGCGAATATCATTATCAACGGGAAAAACTGAGAGCTTTCCCCCTAAGGTCAGGAACGTGGCAGGGATGTCCACTATCACCACTGCTATTCAACATAGTATTGGAAGTCCTAGCCACAGCAATCAGACAACAAAAAGAAATCAAAGGCATCCAAATCAGAAAAGAAGTCAAACTCTCACTGTTTGTAGATGATATGATACTTTATGTGGAAAACCCCAAAGACTCCACCCCAAAACTGCTAGAACTCATACAGGAATTCAGTAAAGTGGCAGGATATAAAATCAATGCACAGAAGTCAGTGGCATTCCTATACACCAACAACAAGACAGAAGAAAGAGAAATTAAGGAGTCGATCCCATTTATAATTGCACCCAAAACCATAAGATACCTGGGAATAAATCTAACCAAAGAGGCAAAGAATCTGTACTCAGAAAATTACAAAATACTCATGAAAGAAATTGAGGAAGATACGAAGAAATGGAAAAACGTTCCATGCTCATGGATTGGAAGAACAAATATTATGAAGATGTCAATGCTACCTAGAGCAATCTACACATTCAATGCAATCCCCATCAAAATACCATCCACTTTTTTCAAAGAAATGGAACAAATAATCCTAAAATTTGTATGGAACCAGAAAAGACTCCGCATAGCCAGAGGAATGTTGAAAAAGAAAAGCAAAGCTGGCGGCATCACACTTCCGGACTTCCAGCTCTATTACAAAGCTGTCATCATCAAGACAGTATGGTACTGGCACAGAAACAGACACATAGATCAATGGAACAGAATAGAGAGCCCAGAAATGGACCCTCAACTCTATGGTCAACTCATCTTTGACAAAGCAGGAAAGAATGTCCAATGGAAAAAAGACAGTCTCTTCAACAAATGGTGTTGGGAAAACTGGACAGCCACATGCAGAAGAATGAAACTGGACCATTTCCTTACACCACACACAAAAATAGACTCCAAATGGTTGGAAGACCTCAATGTGAGACAGGAGTCCATCAAAATCCTAAAGGAGAACACAGGCAGCAACCTCTTCGACCT
>NW_022591717.1:0-5539 GCF_004348235.1 Phoca vitulina
TTTTTTATTGTTATGTTAATCCCCATACATTACATCATTAGTTTTAGATATAGTGTTCCATGATTCATTGTTTGTGCATAACACCCAGTGCTCCATGCAGAACGTGCCCTCCTCAATACCCATCACCAGGCTAACCCATCCTCCCAACCCCCTCCCCTCTAGAACCCTCAGTTTGTTTTTCAGAGTCCATTGTCTCTCATGGTTCTTCTCCCCCTCCGATTTCCCCCCCTTCATTCTTCCCCTGCTGCTACATTCTTCTTCTTCTCTTTTTCTTTCTTAACATATATTGCATTATTTGTTTCAGAGGTACAGATCTGAGATTCAACAGTCTTGCACAATTCACAGCGCTTACCAGAACACATACCCTCCCCAGTGTCCATCACCCAGTCACCCCATCCCTCCCACCCCACCCCCCACTCCAGCAACCCTCAGTTTGTTTCCTGAGATTAAGAATTCCTCATATCAGTGAGGTCATATGATACATGTCTTTCTCTGTTTGACTTATTTCGCTCAGCATAATACCCTCCAGTTCCATCCATGTCGTTGCAAATGGCAAGATCTCATTCCTTTTGATGGCTGCATAATATTCCATTGTATATATATACCACCTCTTCTTTATCCATTCATCTGTTGATGGACATCTTGGCTCTTTCCACAGTTTGGCTATTGTGGACATTGCTGCTATAAACATCGGGGTGCACGTAGCCTTTCGGGTCCCTACTTTTGTATCTTTGGGGTAAATACCCAGTAGTGCAATTGCTGGATCGTATGGTAGCTCTATTTTCAACTTTTTGAGGAACCTCCATACTGTTTTCCAGAGTGGCTGCACCAGCTTGCATTCCCACCGACAGTGTAGGAGGGTTCCCCTTTCTCCGCATCCCCGCCAACATCTGTCATTTCCTGACTTGTTAATTTTAGCCATTCTGACTGGTGTGAGGTGGTATCTCATTGAGGTTTTGATTTGGATTTCCCTGAGGAGCATCTTTGTATTTATAACGTTTAACATATTTTGTTTAACCTAATAGTGGAATTATTTATCTATTATAGAAAATGTATCATTCTGCCCAGATCCATGTCTAATAGACTAAATCTATCCATATCTATTATTACTTTACTGAGATAGCTACATTTTGAAACCCTAACATCAGGCAAGGGTAAGGCCAGTTAGTGTATTGGGAACAGACAATTTTCTACAATGTTAAATATAGTAACAAATTTACTCAAAGTCTCCTTTTGAGCACTATGTCAAGTACTATTCCTGACATACTAAGACAGCAATGACCAAGGGAGCCACCATTCCTGTCTTGATGGAGCTTTCTTTAGTATAGGTGCTATGGATCAGTCTGTAGAGTGGCCAGTACTTTAGATGGGGAAATAGATGTCCTATGGAAATACATAGATAGGGCTCCACCCCTACTCCTAGAGTCTTGTAGAGCTTCCTAGAAGACATAGCATTTAAATAAGTCCTAAAGAATAAGGAAACAGCAAAAAAAAAAAAAAAAAAGTGGTGTAGGAAAAGAAGGTAAGTATACTTCAAGCAGAGCTAATGGCACATTGAAAGACCACTAAGCAAGGGAGCTCATGTGCATAAAAAATGAAAAGAAAGCAGTGTGCCTGGAGAGAGGATTGTGTGTAGGACTAGTTGAACATTTCTTTTGCCTTTTGCTTAACATTCATCAACAATTGGATTTAATCCTTGATTTATCTACTGAGTTGATAATCCAAACTTTATTTCCCACAAAAGTATTCCTGTCCTAATACAAGGCATTGAATTAGAGGTCAGTTAAACTTCACCCTTGCCAGCATCGGATGGTGTCAGTTAGGTTATTGTAACAGCAGAAGAATTAAAAAAGATATTATTTTTGTCTATAATGATCATTTCAAGATCTATGGCGGGGTTTGAGGGAAACCCCCAAGGGAAGTTCTATTCAAAGAGATCTCCCATAATTATTTTCCTGAGAACTGAAATTCCTATTGTTTCTTTCTCCTTTGGCTTAAAAATATTGAAAGCTCTTATTAATTTGTAAATTTATTAGTGGAAAGGATTACACATTCTATTCCTTTCAGCTGTGAACACTTTGTAATAAATTATTTTTTCAGAGAGTTTTGTCCTTAAAGAATGGATCACAGTAGAGTTAAATTCTGATTGTGAATTTTGAGACTGTTTCATTCTGATTGTGAATTTTGAGACTGAAACAGTCCCTAAAAATTTTCTTTTTGGAATGTGAAAACCCAGGTATGGGTATTAAACTTCTGGAAGCCTTGGGAAATAGGGGTGGAGAGTGGAAAGAAAATATTAGCCCTGGGGTGCCAGGGTGGCTCAGTTGGTTAAGTGCCCAGCTCTTAATCTCAGCTCAGGTCTTGATCTCATGGTCATGAGTTCAAGCCCCAGGCTGGGCTCCACAGTGGGTGTGGAGCCTACTTAAAAAAAAAAGAAGAAGAAGAAAAAGAAGAAGAGGAAGAAGATATTAGCCCCAAAAGATGATGAAATAGTTCCAAATCATACTCTCTGCACAAATTTTCCTAATCCCAGCCCTGTGCCCAGTAGCCATTCTAGAGGAAAGTAGAAAATACCTTTGCAATATAAATCCTTTTAAACATAAATGTGAGACTTTTTTTGCTGCATGGCCCATTACTCAATATCATGCAGACCAACAGAATCATGTTTTCCTTTATACTCTTTGGCGACTAGGCTCTGTATTAGGAGGCACACCCTGTGTCTTAAAGAGTCACGAAGAGTTGCACCAGGTGGCGAGAGTAGTGATTAATACATTTGCTGGCACCAAAATTAGGTGGAGCAATTGAGTTTCAATTTGGTTATAGCAATCATCATAGCTAATATTTCCTATCTTATGACATTTTCAGTCTACTATTTAAGTACTGTGGCCATCATTTGACTGTTTATGAATATTCTGATTCTCCTCTTTCAGGGTATGTTGTAGTGATTTCACTCCTTGCTTCTTTAAGATAATGACTTACTGTGGCCAGTGACATAAGAATGAAAGTGATGTCTGTCTCTTTCAGATGGAAGCCTTAACCAGGGGAAGAGGGGATCAAATGGGCTTGAATCACACAGATTTAGCAGCCATTGGGAAAAGTGGAATTGTGGGGACTACTGAATGAAGAATAAATTCTCATAGCCAAAGCAATGAAAATGGACAGTTACACATCAGGATTTTTTTCTGGCCACGCTCTACTTGTTCTGTGGAAAAGCCAGCATCCGTCAAATTCTTCCAAAGTCGTCCTGAAAGTTCTCAGGAAACTCTTGCCCTGTGTTGCAGCCAAATCTTTTGAGTTCAGTGTGCCATCTGTGATCTTCTCTTTGGCTCCAAATCACTATGGCAATGACAAGGAACAAAGAAGCAGCTCTTTCAACAGTGCACGTTAGAAGCGTTCTTGCCACCGTACTCGATTGCTGAGCCAAATTGCAAAGCCGTATGCTCAGGGCAGGGGCACCTAAACCAAATTTTGACTGTGGCAGTTAATACAAATGCCCCCTCTCATTGTTATGGAAGCTTCTAGCATCATATAGACATGCACTGGACTCCCAGAAATCTCACCTATGTTAGTTTTTATTCATTTTTTAATTCTAGTCCTGTCTCTTAGTACAAATATGAGGTCCTGGTAGCTCGACCAGAGTGACAGACAGAAAGGGGACTATGCTGTGAATCATCCTTACCTCTGTCCTGGCACTGAGTACTCCAAATAAACCAGTGCATCTAAAAGGACAATAATTGGGGCTATTTTTTTTTTTAATCGCTGTTGCGGAAGGACAGCCACAAACCCTCTAAGCCAGTTGACCAATGCGTGTGGTACACACTGTGTGTCTCCAAAATGCAGTCTTCACTTCTCTATTTAGTAGCAAAATTTGAGTTTTACCTGGCACACGGACCTTAAAGTCCTACATGGCTTTTAACGGGAGGGAAGTCTCTTCCATTTCTTCTTTTCCCATCACATCTGGTTGGATTGGAGATGTAATGCTGAGACCTTGAGCAAGCCACCTCAGACTACAAGGCAGAGAAGCCCCACATTGATGGAGCAAGAGGCTACAAGAAGCATGAGTCCTTGACACTATGAAACTGCTCTCTGTCTTGAATTGTTTTCACTCAGACTGTTAAATGAGACATACGTACATTTCTACCTAAGTGAACCTATTGTTCTTTTCTTTTTTTTATAGCAGATACGTTTGTAGCCTAACTACTACAATAAGAAAATGGAGACAATGAAAAGAAAGCTACCGAAGATTTGGGGGAGAACTGGAAAGATTAGAGTTCTTTTGGGGTAAGAGATACTTAAGGTAAAGCAAGAAATTAAAAATGCATTGTTGACAAAGTTACACCACCCTGTGTTTATTCAGTAATGGGAGAAGCAAGTGTGTGGTTTCCCCAAAAGAATACACATTAGTTAACTTACTCTAATTCTGTAACCCCTATCCTCAGTATGGAACATCAAAAGATGCTTTTCAATAGCTAACTGATGAATTTCAATAGCTAACTTCACATTCTGAGCCCAACCGTGGGAAATAACTGATCCTCTCTTTCCTCAGAATTGTTTCATTAGAAGAATAAGACAGTAGAAGAAACACTTCAGCATCTTTTGTATCTCTACATTCCCCTATTGCCTACTTCTGTGCCAGGGGCTAAAAACCAACTTGCCACAGTCTTCAGATTCAATTTCCTTTCTGCCAGCACATGAGTGAATGTTCTCTACTCCCAGAAGACTTGCAGCCATCGAATTCCCATACCCCAGGCCCAGTGGCTCTCCACAGGCCACGGGCTATAAAAGATGGGATCTGCCTCTGGGCTGACTGATTGAAGCCCAGTCCTGAATGGATCACCTTAGTTCATATAATAAATAAGAACTGTTTGGTTATAGTTCCCAAAAAATTTGACCAACGGTGACTTAAGCCATCATGATATTTATTATCCCAGTAAAATAAGAAGTCTAGAGGTAGGAGGTTCTAAAATTACTGAACTTCACTGGCATTATGACATCATCAAATACGTACGTGCTCTGCACTCTTCTCCTTTGCTCTTCTCAGCATTGGTTTTCATTCCTCTTCAGTACAAGGTGGCAGATGCAGCCCCATACTCACATCCCTCTTCAATCCCATTCGAAAGCAGGAAGCTGCAGGAAATACAGGAAGCAGCTTTCTCTTTGCACCCTTCTGGCCAAATCAAGGAAGAAAATCCTTGCTAACTCAAATTGTGCTCCTCAGGTCACAGCGTCATGCCTTACCTGGGAACTAATTAAAATGCAACGTCCCTAGCCCCATCCTGATTACCGATTCAGATTCTGTATATTAACAAGATCCTCAGGTGATTCGTACATACAGTAAAATTTGAGACACACTGCTCTAATGAACTTCTTCTTATGTCTTTTTAGCCAGAGCTTAATGACATGGCTGTCCCCAGGTGGAAAGGAGGAAGGGAAAGTAATTTTCTTCCTTCCTTTCTTTCTTTTCTTTTTTCTTTCTTTCTTTCTTTTTTAATTTTTTTATTGTTATGTTAATCCCCATACATTACATCATTAGTTTTAG